>NC_092633.1:41822130-42122130 GCF_039555335.1 Amphiura filiformis | reverse complement strand
ATGCATCTCATAAGGTCCGAATAAAATAGCCATGTGTGGCTGTGGATTCAACCTACCATGGCGATTTCTACTATGAAGATATCGGGGCGATGTCACTGTGCAACGTAAACTACACATCTATGCAAAGAAACAAAATGCACAGTCAAATGTTGAAAAGTTTAGTTTTTAGTGAACTCTTGAATTGATCTGGCATGAATTTCCGACATGAATTGGGAGTTGATTCCATTTGGGAGCTGAATACGGAAATGATCTCTGGCCGTAAGTAACAGTATTGACAGTCTTATTGTTGCAAGGTGGGGTAATATTTAATATTAGAGTGAGCCACCAATGTTTAATCTGAGTTGGTTTCTTGATGGTAATGAGGTTACATAAGTAGTTGTTGAGGCAGTTGAAAGTAAGAAGCATAAGTTTGTAGTTCCTTGTCATTTATGTAAACAAATGGTAAATTATTAAAGCCATGTTGTAACATTTCCGTTTAAAAAAAATCGATTTGTATTTTGTTTTCCACAAAATGTTAGTTTTCACTGTCAGATAATTTTAAATTTTGACCGGAACAGATTAGGCACAATAAAGAAAATTGCTATTTGATACCAGCGCATAATGTCGCCAATATGCTTCACTTCTCTTACGTGACTGTGTTTCGTTTCTTTTGATGTTTATAACCTTCCTCACACTGTGTACATACCGAACAGTCTTATATGGGTATCACATATGCGTTCAACTAATATTTTTATCACAATAATAAACCGTATGAAACAACAGCTTATTATTAAATCTCCGATTTTGTTTGAAATACAGCATATATATATATTAGGCTTAGATTTTTGTAGGGTATCTTCTTAGTTCATCAAAGTACATTACATTAGTTTAAAAATCTAGATTTCTAATAAAATTGAAGGTGGACTCATGAGGAAATGATACAATATGGCTTTAAGCAAATGATTGTTCAGGTTTTGTAAATAATTGATGTCGGCCTTGCATTGAGGCATGTATGAAACATGCAGTGGGCTGTTGTTCCATTTGAGACCCTGGAGGAAGAGTTTGGGATTCCAACCAAATTCAACAGTTTCATACCCCTCCAAATCAAACAATTTCTATCCATATATCAAGGAAAGGGTGTGGAAGAAAATTTTGGAATTCAAAGCAAATTATCCCCAAATAGGCCAAATTGTGTAGGCCTACATGTTAACCAGTGTTAGAAATATGCCTCAAAAAGTTACAGACCAGCCGGGCTTGACCTTAAAAAGTTACCGGCCAGCCGGGCCGGCAACTAGATGCCAGTCAGAAAAGTTACCGGCCAGGCCAAAAAGTTACAGGCCAATGGCCGGCTGACCGGCCCTATTTCAAACGCTGATGTTAACATCCAACTGGATTCAAACACTTTAAATGGCTTGCAGCTGATTTTAACATAAAATGAGCGAATAATTTCAACTGGATTGACCACAAAGTTTAATATACTGGAATTGAGAAAGTAGTTTCATCTTTAACAGAGGGTGTGTAGACTTGAAATGGAATAGCACAATAAGTGGGACTGTACCAGGTCTTGAATTTGGCACTTGCCTCTTGGCAATTTAAAATGTCTCAGGAAATACAAGTTAGTTGTTAGTTTTGTTTCAAAGCGTCAGATAGCTGGCATTGGCTATTACAGTTGAAATGCATACACCCTCTATGGAAGACACAACCTTAATCTCCCACACAGGGGGTCTAGATTTCAAATGGAGTCACCCCGTTTGAAATTTGCACTCCCTGTTTGGAAGATTAAGGTTATGTTTTCAATAGGGGTGTATTGATTTCATTTGTAACATGCCAGAATCAGATACTTGTCTGGAGTTAAGTTGTAAATTTGTAGTTAAGTAAATTCTCACCTTAAGGTTATACTATACGATGTATTGTTGGTCGAAAAAGCAAAAAAAAGTAGTTCACATCATCTTGCGAATGGTAGTAAGCTTTGGCAAAAATTGCATTGCTCAATTCATAGCAAGCGTGTAGAAGAATTCAAATATCACAGATATACTTTTGTAGGTCCTATGGTTCTTGAGTTATGTTGTAAAGAGGGCTGAAACAACAACACTTTTGTAAAACGTACATAACTCATTAACAACAATAAATTAAGCAAGTTTTAAATGATTTGTCGAATGAACTTTTGCAAAACACTAAAGTGTTATTGATTCAGCTAATGAAAATATATTTTTTAGCTGCTTGGACCAACAATACTTCATTATACCCTTAAGGCACTTATTCAACAAAAGTTGGAATGATTATACATTTGGTGACACATATGAAACAGTGTGTTGTAGTTGACAATGCTGTGCAAGTTAGTGCAAGAACATTGTAGTGTGCATTGCAGGAGAAACATTTTTGTGTTTTTTCAAAGAAATCAATGAAAGAAGAAATTTGAATTTGGTATCAAATCAAATCAGGGATTTTATATGTCAATATTCAGCAGAAATTTTGCTTTCAATATAATTAAAAAACAAACTTGCTTTTAATAATAAACAAAAGTTGATATTGTATGTGCATTTCATATTTTGACTGGTTATGCAAAATTTGCCACAGACGATAGTCTTGCTCAAACTGGAGGAAGCTTAGTAAGAACATCTGATGTAGTTTAATAACAAAACAAACAAATGTATCATATTTTATTCACTCATTTTAATTAAATTATTGGTACCAGATTTGTGATGTATCGATCATCGCCATGTTTTGAATTCTTCATATTTGAACCACAACACGAGTTCAGGGTGCCCCGTTTCTACACATGTGCAGCATTCATGGCCTAGTGGTGTGGAAGAAACAACTAGGGCCATGGTGTTTGGGTAAAAATAATTCACATTTTGCATCAACATGTTAAGAAGAAATTTCAATACATTGTACATAATTTGTATTTATTAGGCATATAAATTATGGAAGACATGACCTTGATCTCCAATACAAGGGGTGTAGATTTCAAATGAAATCACCCATTCAGGTAACACCATTTGAAACTCACACTCTCTTTGTGGGGGTATTAAGGTAATGTTTTCCAGGGTGAATGGATTTCAATTAAATAGCCCAATGAATCTCAGAATGGGGAAGTTATATCAAGCCTGTATTGTCCGTCTTGTCTCAAGTTGAGAGTAACTCCATGTTGGATTTTGTAGTGGCAATCTTGCACACTAACCTAATCCCACAGGGAGTATGCACACGCGTATAAGGGCGATTTTTCTGTACGCTAGAGACACACCCGTATAAACGCACCAATTCAAATCTGCGCCAACATGGCGTTACTCTCAACTTAAGACGAGACACACTATAGTAATTATTTGTTTGTATGAGAATATTGCCTATAGAATGCAAATGGACAATTTTGTAAACTTCATTGTAAATGTGTAATAATATTTATTATTAGTTAGAAAGGAAAAGTGTCAAGCTGAAGGAAAAGACCTTATTGCATCATAAGTCAGTCAGGACGGTGTATCCGCACTCTATGTGTGTTACAAGGCTTTTGATTAAAATTTGGTCTCATATGAAGAGTTTTGCTACCAAACAAAGTTCATAGCTGCATTATGGGTGCCTTCATGTATTGGTGGTATCCAAGGTCACATACCGAGGTCAAAGGATATTAAATTTGAGTCAACTTGTAAATAGGCTGAAAATGAACAGTTCAAATCCAATTTTATATCAAAGTTGAGCCAAAGCTTCATTATGGGAACTTTCAAGTTATGATGGTGATGAGGTCAAAGGTCATTTGAGTTCAACTTGTAAAATTGCCTGTTGGTTGGAGAGAAAGATTGCTGTTGTGGAGAATATGCTAGTTCTAACAGAATTAGAAAGAATAGCTAATCCGTTGATACTCTCCCAATTTCTGCTAAATTTTTAAAAATCTATTAAGGGCTGGGGTATGAACATTTTGACTGTATTTATTGTGGGATATTAGAGCACATCAGACATATCGAATTGCATTCTGAATACACAAAAAAAAAACCTGTCAAAACGCTCATTCCAGATCCCTTAAGAACGAACAAAAACTAAATTCCCTATACCAATGCAAAATTCACTCCAGGTTGAGGGAGTGAGATAAATGAAGTAAAAGCCTGGATGTCTGACTGACAAAATTGACAGTTTCAATGTCTTAAAATTAATCTAGTGGTTTCTGTTGTAACCATGAAATTTTGTCAAGCTAGTCAGGTTGAGCTATAGAGGTGCAATTTTAGAGTTCTGCTGGGAAACATGATACCGAAATATGAGCTTCATAAAAAACCCACATTGTCCCATTGATGAATTTGGTACTTGCTTGTTGGCAATTAAGAGTTCAAATGTCTCAGGAAATACAAGTTAGTTGTTAGTTTTGTTTAGATAGCTGGCATAGGCTATTCCAGTTAAAATTCATACACCCTCTAATGGAAGACATTACCTTAATCTCCCACACAGGGGGTGTAGATTTCAAATGGAGTCACCCTGTTTGAAATTTGCACCCACTGGGTGGAAGATTAAGGTTATGTTTTCAATAGAGGTGTATGGAATTCATTTGTACATGCCAGAATCAGATACTTGTCTGGAGTTAAGTTGTAAATTTGTAGTTAAATAAACTCTAACCTTAAGGCACTTATTAAACAAAAAGTTTGAATGATTATACATTTGGTGAAACATGAAACAGTCTATTGTAGTTGACAATGCTGTCGGGCCTGTTTGCCAAGTTAGAGCAAGAACATTGTAGTGTGCATAGCAGGAGAAACATTTTGTGTTTTTTCAAAGAAATCAATGAAAGAAGAATTTGGTATCAAATCAGGGATTTTATATGTCAATATTCAGCAGAAATTTTGCTTTCAATATAATTAAATAACAAACTTGCTTTTAATAATAAACAAAAGTTGATATTGTATGTGCATTTCATATTTTAACTGGTTGTACAAAATTTGCCACAGACGATAGTCTTGCTTGCAAAATTCACTCCAGGTTGAGGGAGTGAGATAGATGAAGCAAAAGCCTGGATGTCGGACTGACAAAATTGACAGTTTCAATGTTAATCAGAATAATTGCTTCAAATTTATCTAGTGGTTTCTGTTGTAACCATGAAATTTTGTCAAGCTAGTCAGGTTGAGCTATAGAAGTGCAATTTTAGAGTTCTGCTGGGAAACATGATACCGAAATATGAGCTTCATAAAAAACCCACATTGTCCCATTGATGACCAAATGAGATGTCCTGGAGGGTTGGTACTCTTTTTTTTATTTAGTGGTTAGTCAAATGGTTATTTTTAAGTTAAGTTAATGTTGACTTTACATGATTTTAGTTGATGCAAGAGTAAGATAATTAGTCACTGATAAATCTGGGCATCAAATGGATTGGTAACAATTGTCAGACTTCTGAATAAAACTTGCACAAAATTGTTTGAGAACATATCTTTCTTAGCATTGTATTGTCTCACTGTCTTTTGTGTTTTCTCTAAGACCTTTTTTTTTTTTTTTTTTTCCTATATTTGCCTACATGTACATCCATATCAAAAGAAGACACTTGTCGGTTACTACATGTCTCTTTGTACATAAAGCAAGGAATAAATACCAGATTAATGCATGCAAGTGGAGGTCACTTCAAATTATCCCAAGTCAATGGTTTTGGAATACAAAAAGATACACATAAAGCAGCCAACAAGTGCATCCTTTGATATGAATGTACACACATCACTGCCGGCATTTCAAATGATGAAACTTACCCACCGTAATAATTGGCTTCAAAACTACCGCCAAAGAAAGAATAGTTTAAGGTCACTCAAGCGTAGCAAATCCTTTATTCCATACAAGGATTGCTTCCTAACATCATAAATAAAAGATAGACATTTAGACTATTTAGTAGAAGTAAGAACAGGACACAACAAATATACTGCATAACATTTTCCAAATAACTTTGTGCTGAACGGTTAGTAATTTTACAGATTTTCAAAATAGGTTGCTTTGTCAAAACTTGGAATTCACCATTTTTACGCAATCCTCTTTAACTTCTACTAGAAACATCCAATTTTTAAAATCTAAAAAAACTGAGAAAGCTAAATATATGTAGAACTTAAAATGCAAATCAATATGACCAATAGAAATGCTGTTCATACCTAAAAAAAATTCCATCTTTCCCGGTATAAATCATTCTGGGACACCCTGTAGTGCACATCTAAATTATATCTCCATGTGCCTGCATGCAGTCTTGCACAAGAGTGCACATGTTAGAGATCTTGGTGAACATTGTGCTGATATTACATGTGAAGTTCTTGAGACCTGTACTTAGGTCCATATTGGCAAATTGACAAAATTTTCATGTTAAACTATTCAAATTGGCCCCAACTAACTTTTAGGGGAGTGAAGTCCACATTCTGCATGAAAGCATTTGTAGGGGGTGGGGGAGGTCTTTAATTTGGAAAATCTGCACCCCAGCAGGAAAACCCTGCATACAGGCATGAAAGCACTTCAATTTCGAATAACCTGTACTTCTATAGATGTGTTACTACATGTATCAATGCATATGCTCATACAACCATAAATGCTGTCTCAAAGCCCCGTGCGCTCATTCAACTTTCTTAGCACATCCATTTTAGCTGAGACGGTAAATTCATTTTTTATTTCCCCTTCTTCAAACAAGAGCACCAATGGTGCTGTAGCTCATTTTCCCTAATTAAATATGCAAATTAGTTAATTAATATGCTTAACATTTGAGTATTTTTTGTTTATATCAATTACTTTGTACCAAGTTTTAAATTTCTATGATCTTCACACAAAACCGATTACACCTGTCTCACCTTAATATAAAGCAGGGCCAAATTTTTACGAGCTGCATAGTCAATAAGATAACAATAATGTTAATTGGACCACTAAGTACTTATCTTGGAGACAAACAACTGGGTGAGAAGGAAAACAAGAAAAAATTATATTGAGGGTTTAGGACCATACACTGCAAACCTAAAGTGCCTATATTTCAGCAGATCCTCTCAAATTGGTTTGGCAGTAACAATGAGGGATTAATTACTAAACATAGGCACAAATTTAGACCACTATTTGGGGAGTATACAATCCAGAAGATCAGACCTCAAATGTAGTCTGATAAATAGACTCAAAATTAGACACTATAAGCCCAAAACAGCATAGGGATTCAGCTAATGAAAATATATTTTTTAGCTGCTTGGACCAACAATACTTCGTATACCCTTAAGGCACTTATTCAACAAAAAGTTGAAATGATTATACATTTGGTGACACATATGAAACAGTGTGTTGTAGTTGACAATGCTGTGCAAGTTAGTGCAAGAACATTGTAGTGTGCATTGCAGGAGAAACATTTTTGTGTTTTTCAAAGAAATCAATGAAAGAAGAAATTTGAATTTGGTATCAAATCAAATCAGGGATTTTATATGTCAATATTCAGCAGAAATTTTGCTTTCAATATAATTAAAAAACAAACTTGCTTTTAATAATAAACAAAAGTTGATATTGTATGTGCATTTCATATTTTGACTGGTTATGCAAAATTTGCCACAGACGATAGTCTTGCTCAAACTGGAGGAAGCTTAGTAAGAACATCTGATGTAGTTTAATAACAAAACAAACAAATGTATCATATTTTATTCACTCATTTTAATTAAATTATTGGTACCAGATTTGTGATGTATCGATCATCGCCATGTTTTGAATTCTTCATATTTGAACCACAACACGAGTTCAGGGTGCCCCGTTTCTACACATGTGCAGCATTCATGGCCTAGTGGTGTGGAAGAAACAACTAGGGCCATGGTGTTTCGGGTAAAAATAATTCACATTTTGCATCAACATGTTAAGAAGAAATTTCAATACATTGTACATAATTTGTATTTATTAGGCATATAAATTATGGAAGACATGACCTTGATCTCCAATACAAGGGGTGTAGATTTCAAATGAAATCACCCATTCAGGTAACACCATTTGAAACTCACACTCTCTTTGTGGGGGTATTAAGGTAATGTTTTCCAGGGTGAATGGATTTCAATTAAATAGCCCAATGAATCTCAGAATGGGGAAGTTATATCAAGCCTGTATTGTCCGTCTTGTCTCAAGTTGAGAGTAACTCCATGTTGGATTTTGTAGTGGCAATCTTGCACACTAACCTAATCCCACAGGGAGTATGCACACGCGTATAAGGGCGATTTTTCTGTACGCTAGAGACACACCCGTATAAACGCACCAATTCAAATCTGCGCCAACATGGCGTCACTCTCAACTTAAGACGAGACACACTATAGTAATTATTTGTTTGTATGAGAATATTGCCTATAGAATGCAAATGGACAATTTTGTAAACTTCATTGTAAATGTGTAATAATATTTATTATTAGTTAGAAAGGAAAAGTGTCAAGCTGAAGGAAAAGACCTTATTGCATCATAAGTCAGTCAGACGGTGTATCCGGCACTCTATGTGTGTTACAAGGCTTTTGATTAAAATTTGGTCTCATATGAAGAGTTTTGCTACCAAACAAAGTTCATAGCTGCATTATGGGTGCCTTCATGTATTGGTGGTATCCAAGGTCACATACCGAGGTCAAAGGATATTAAATTTGAGTCAACTTGTAAATAGGCTGAAAATGAACAGTTCAAATCCAATTTTATATCAAAGTTGAGCCAAAGCTTCATTATGGGAACTTTCAAGTTATGATGGTGATGAGGTCAAAGGTCATTTGAGTTCAACTTGTAAAATTGCCTGTTGGTTGGAGAGAAAGATTGCTGTTGTGGAGAATATGCTAGTTCTAACAGAATTAGAAAAAATAGCTTATCCTTTGATACTCTCCCAATTTCTGCTAAATTTTTAAAAATCTATTAAGGGCTGGGGTATGAACATTTGGACTGTATTTATTGTGGGATATTAGAGCACATCAGACATATCGAATTGCATTCTGAATACGAAGAATGTCCTTCTGATATCAAATAATTTTGATTTTTTTTTTTTTTTTTTTTTTTTTTTAAAGGAAGTGTCCGGTAATCACAACATTAAGCCTTATATGTTAGAAAAATAATTATCAAGCACGAATCACATGGTTTTATTTCAAACAAACTCATATTAATCATAAAAGCGAATAAAACAGCCATCTCTCAACACGCGATATTCAAAATTCCCGCTACCGAAATTGTCTAGAGCAGTGCGTCCACATAGTTCAATGAAGCCTGTCGACAAATGAGCACAAATAACCATGCCGTCACTGCTCTAGAACATTTCGGGCGGGAATTTTGAATATCGCGTGTTGAGAGACGGCTGTTTTTATTCGTTTTTATGGTTAATATGAGTTTGATTGAAATAAAACCATGTGATTCGTGCTTGATAATTATTTTTCTAACATATAAGACCTAATGTTGTGATTGCCGGACACTTCCTTTAAATTCGCAATGTAATACACCAAAAAAATGTAGGTCTTTTGGGGGAAAAAATCCATATCTTCAATATGAAAAGTCAAAATTTTCAATTGATCATCAGCTTTTCCTCCCAGCTACATACACTCTAAGAATATATCATTAGATTTATAAAATTTACTTCGAGGACTGTTATATATCAACAATGTGAAAAATATCTAATTTTAATAATTTGTCATTAAATTTGTATTATATCGTGAATTTCAAAAAATGAAAATTATTTGATATCAGAAAGACATTCTTTGTATTCAGAATGCAATTCGATATGTCTGATGTGCTCTCATATCCCACAAAATCCCTTAAGAATGAACAAAAACTAAATTCCCTATACCAATTCAAAGTTCACTCCAGGTTGAGGGAGTGAGATAGATGAAGTAAAAGCCTGGATGTCTGACTGACAAAATTGACAGTTTCAATGTTAATCAGAATAAATGCTTCAAATTTATCTAGTGGTTTCTGTTGTAACCATGAAATTTTGTCAAGCTAGTCAGGTTGATCTATAGAAGTGCAATTTTAGAGTTCTGCTGGGAAACATGATACCGAAATATGAGCTTCATAAAAAACAAAAGCAAGGTGATAATGTTGAAAAAAACCCGCATTGTCCCATTGATGACCAAATGAGATGTCCTGGAGGGTTGGTACTCTTTTTTTTTATTTAGTGGTTAGTCAAGTGGTTATTTTTAAGTTAAGTTAATGTTGACTTTACATGATTTTAGTTGATGCAAGAGTAAGATAATTATTTAGTCACTGATAAATCTGGGCATCAAATGGATTGGTAACAATTGTCAGACTTCTAAATAAAACTTGCACAAACTTTTTTGAGAACATATCTTTCTCAACATTGTCTCACTGTCTTTTGTGTTTTCTCTGAAACCTTTTGTTAATTTGGATTTCCTATATTTGTGTACATCCATATCTAAAGAAGGCACATGTGAGTTACTACATGTTTCTTTGTACATAATAAGCAAGGAATAAATACCAGACTCGTCGCAAGTGGAGGTCACTTCAAATGATCTTAAGTCAATGGTTTTGGAATACAACAAGATACACGTAAAGCAGCTGACAAGTGCATCTTTTGATATGGATGCATTGTACACACTTTATTCCTAACTGGTTTTCAGACTGCCATGTGTTTTCAGTAAAGGGGAATATAGTGTACCTCTAAATTATATATATCTCCATGGTACGCATGCACAAAAGAGGTTAGACCTGGTCCAAGTGAAATTTTAGTCCAAGGAGAAAGGACGTTTTCCTTTACATTTGCTTAAGTTATTTTGTATTATTTTGAACATTGCATTAAAATCTTTAGAATTTGCTAGCTACTCTAGGAAGGAAATCAGAGTAAAAGACCATTCCTGATGGAAATAAATTCCAGTTAGACCAGGTCTAACTTTAGACCCGGTCTAACTCTTTTGTGCATACGGAACCATGTGCCTACAGACTTGCACAAGAGTGCATGTATTAGAGATCTTGGGTAACATTGTGCTGATAATACATGTGAAGTACTTGTGATCGGTCCAAGGTCCATATTGGCAAATTGACAACATTTTCATGTTAAACTATTCAAATTGGCCCCAACTAACTACATGTAAGTCCACATTCTGCATGAACGCATTTTTAGGGGGTCCCTGCAAGAAAACACTCCATAGTCGAAGTGCTTCTATGCCTGTATGGCATACAGGCATAGAAGCACTTCGACTTAGAGTAATCTGTACTTCTATAGAGGTGTTACTATCAATGCATATGCTCATACAACCATAAATGCTGTCTCAAAGCCCTGTGCGCTCATTCATTTTTCTAAGCACATCCATTTTTCATTTCCCCCTTTTTTTTAGTTTGCAGTAAAATCTCTAAATTCTGAGAAATATTTTGAAGAAAATCTACTTGATACACACATTGTTTAGATATAAAACAATTGATATTTGTACTTCAATTGTGTAAATCAACCACAATTTTATGCTGTATACTTTTTAACACTCGCAAATGACATCTTAATTCAAAATTAAGTTTCAAAATCTTCAAAAAAACCTGCATTCTGCATTAACTGCCAAGGGCTTTGAGACATAGCATTTATTTTTTCAACATTTGGAGAATATTTCGTTATAAAAACTAGCCAAGATTATGGAATTTCTTTTTCCTATATGAAATCAGTAAACTGCATACTACTTGTTGCATGAGTAATTGGGACAAATCAATGCACTTGCGCCAAATGTCCTGTGGGTCTTGTGCATTAGACGCATCAACATCTTAGCCGGCATGCAATGTTTTGTCCAATTTCTCTCTCAATAAGTAATACTAATTAGTAATAAGAAATTAACAAAACTTGGGTTAAATGTTAAACCTTTGATAATGAATTGACTGCATGCTGTATAGTAGTGATGGCACATGGGGGTAGAAGAAAACAAAACAATTGGTCTGTTTATCACAAACTTTCACATTTATTTCTACATACTTTCTGCACACATGACATGATTTTTCTTTATCATTTCTCAAAAATAAACAGCAACTGCCTCAAGCCATTGCAACTATTCCATTTTAACATAATTGCCATTTACACTCTTCTGTAGTGGTAAAGCATTGTCGCTTTACCCACCGCAAAAGGTACAGACTCACAACCATTGCATTATACAACTGCTGACCATAACAACCGTAGTTAAACAAAATATCATTGGACAGTTAAGAGTGCACAACTGCCATTCATGTACGATTTGGTCGCTCAAGTTATATTGCTAATAATAAGTGCAGCATATATTACATTAGCCAAATATTCAAATTGAACATGAGCAGCACTTTTTCAATCATACAAATTTGCAACTCCCCACACACACAAGTATTGTATTAATGGTCTTATTTCTTATAACCCCAACACTCCCGTATATACACATTAAGTTATATCTGCATGGTTAGGTTGGTCGGCCCAGCAAAACACCTGTGGCTACTGGTTACCGACCTAGTTAGGGACAGGCATAAAAATTTCAAATTAATTATATTAACATGAATTGTTGTTTATTGGAAGAGAGAACTTCTCAGAAACAATTTGACACCAAAACCAATCTTCTACTGTATTGCTAAGTGAAGTTATGATTTGAAATTACTGTCGGAACATTGGGCCATTTTCTCTGATAAGACTTACCATAGGAGTGAATGGGGGACTTGATAATATTTGTGCCCCCCCCTGTCAATTTTTTTGTTTTCACTGTAATTTAATCTAATTTTTGTTGAATATTATGTATGTTATCATTTTCAACACATCTGTGAAATTTTGTATGAAAATTCAAATTTTAAGGTGGTAAAAAAGTGATTTTTGTGCTAATTTTGGTCAAATTTTGCCATTTTTCGGCCATTTTGGGCCCATTTTAGGCCAAAACAATGATTTTCCCCAAGCGATAACAAAAAAGTGCTTTCTCCTAGCAAATAAGTAAACTGGAATTGTTATGTGAAAAGGATGAAAGTTTTTGTCAAACCATGTTTCCCTTTTGTCAGGAGATGAATTTTGGGTCAAAATAGAATTTTTTCCCAAAAATGGCCCTTTTTGACCCCTTTTTTGACCAAAACGGTGATTTTCACCAAGGCATATCTCACAGAAAAAAATATTAAAAAGTGAAGACAATGTTGCATTCTGCTTCCTAAAGCTTTGAATCTGTTGTCAATGCAAACTAGAGCATCTGAAACAGATTAATTTTGGTTTTATTCATCATTTTCTCCAAAATGGTGTTTTCAGTGGCACAAAATGGCACAGATTTACATAGGGCTTTATTATCAAGTAAAATAAATAGCGCCCTCACACAGATGAGCCTGTCCCTAACCTAGTGTTTGGAACGCGAGGGGTCTTGGGTTCGAATCCCGACCAATACAAACTAACTTCTTTGTTCATCTTCTCTCTTTATTCCTTCCTTCTTTCCTTTCCGTTTATTAAACAGCACTTAGTGTGTTAATCATATGTCAAAAAATAAACTGCATTACTTGTTAGAGAAACTATTGATGCATTGAACAAACATCAAATGTATCCTAAGTGCACAGAGATGGCTTATTTCTTAAAACCAAGTAATTATTAGCCATTTTACTACGGAGAAACAACAATTTTTGCTGTTTTCCAAAGGTACACTCAGTGTTGTCACCAAATAATTTACGGGAATAATTACATCGAAAAAATTATGCTATGCATTTGTGAGGATGCACTGCGAATCCTTGGAGATTGGGTCCCACCTTTGACATACAACATAATTTTATGAGCGGTCAGGACTTAACAGTTAGTTACTATAGGTTAAAACCATAATACACATACTATTTATGTCAAGTTTTATTTGGGCTACTCCAAAATTACCAAAATAATGAGGTGAAATAAAATCTGACCTTGACCTTTTAACCATACACCTCTATGGGCAATTCATTACATTTATTCCAGTAATAATTCATAGCTGCTGTTTAACTACAAACACAACAAATTTGGCTGATTCCAACTTGTAAGTTAGAACATGTGTAAAAAGTACAAATATGCCAAAAATTCAGGTTTGGAAAAAATACATAATATATTTAAAAAAATCGTATATAATGGCTTTAACTGTTGAATGAACTCCTTGGACCAAAACTAAATGTCTATAACTTCTTTGTCCACGGTATGATGAAGCAAATCAGTTTCATACAAAATCTATTTGCGCTAAAGTCAGCAGACACGGACATTGAAAGAATAAGTGCGTTGTCATGTTTCATCTTCTCGTTTGCGCTTTACTCCTGTGACTACCGTAGTGATGAGTGGAGTGGATGTGCTTGATGTACTCATTGGTGTTATACTTGATGATGGACTCATTACAGACGTTGGTTGAAATGCACCACTAGATGGCACTGTAAATAAATAAAAATAAAAATAATCAAACAATTGGCGATTTTCCACTTTAATCACCTCAAAAACTACAAACAAACAAAAGTAATTTTGAAAGTATTTTTTTCAAAGCTGGATAGAGTGATACAGCCAGGGACACACTGAATTAGAATTCATTAAGGGCGTACTACACCCATATATTGGTTTGATTGGTCTAAATAAATATTTTTTCATTTATAGCTAGGCGATATATGCACGGATCATGTGAAATAAAAAAAATATGAAAAAAGAAGAAAAAAAGTGCTTTTAAACAATTGTAGTAAGTCATTTTAGCCCTATATATATTTTGTTTACTGTATCCTAGTTACTCAGATGCGTGTTTCATAACAAACCATGATTTATTCTATTCAGCATGTTCAAGTAGGGTACATGAATAGAATACATTAAATCCTTTGTTATACTCTCTATAGAAAATCTAGTGGTGCATGCAAAATATATAAACACTTACACAATGGATGTATAGTCATTAGTCAATAATATTATAATGTGTTGTTAGGAGAAGAAAAGGCTATTAGGTCACCGTATGTCAGGTTATAGGTCAATTGGTTCAGGTCAAATTTAAGCATCAATTTTGAATACACATGTGAGAGTTTGTGATATCATAATGAGGAATAATTTTGATATTCTGTCTTTAACTGGATATATATCGAGAAGTGCAAGGTGGATATACTAATATACCTTGGGATGTAAATGGTGAGTACAATTTAGAATGCCTAGTTGCGATGGATTTCACAAATAAATATAAAATAGTTACCAAAATCACAAACGTTAAGCTTACGGAAAACTACCCAATATGGTGGTATAGGTGACAAGAAATACAATTTTTTTCAACATTGCTGTAGTATGGTTGTGGTAACCTGTTACCTGTGGCTTAATTAAGTTTCAGTGAAATAATGTCGCAAGTTAAAAATACAAAATATAGCTCAACATTGAAAATAGAAGCATTTTAACCAGTTCCTTTTTGATAGTTGTGGAGCACCAAGTTCATGAAGTCATAAAAGAAATCAGGAACCACTTATTCCCATTTTACATATCAACTTTATTTCCCTAACGTGTTAGCAACACATATCCAAAATTTTAACGAAATCCGTTGATAGTAAGCTTTCCAAAATGAAGTGAATTTAAATCATCAGTGATGTACCACCTTTTGGCTTCTACTTTTAAAAGCATGTAAGCTACGTTGATACCGATGCCACCAATAAAACGAGAAGATTTGCCCCTTCATTTTGCATACCACTTTGTCCATTTTTTTGTTGTAATTTCTTCACAAAATGCAAAAAAAATGCAAAAAAAAATCAATGGGTGTAGTACCCCCTTAATGCAGTCAGTTTCATCTCAAGTTGAGAGTAACGCCATGTTGGATTACGCAATGGCATATTCGTACCGTGCATGCTAACCTTATCCTGCTGGACATATACACATGTAGAAGCGCAATATGTCCGTATGCTGGAGACACAACCGCATAAATGCATTGATTCGAATCTGCCACTGCGAAATCCAACATGGCATTACTCTCAACTTGAGATGAGATACACTATTGCTGAATAATACCAGCTAAAAAAGTAATTAAAACACAACTTATCCAGCTTTGACAAAAATATTTTCAAGACAACATGTTTTGTAGTAGCAGTATTTCTTTGCTGTCTTTTTTAAAATTTTAGTGACTTAGATTGTAGATGGATTAAAGAATCAATTCAGATCAGGAAGAGAGAGTGAGGAGTAATGAACAGAGACGAGGGGATCTACAATCTAAGTCATGTGTATGATCCACTTTTGAAGACTGCTAGCAAGACTAATATTGCTACCGGAAGTGACATAACTTCCCTTCCAAACAACAAGTCAGTGGTTCACTGACGAAACTGTCAGTCAGCAAGAAAAACTAGTAAGTTCTCTTCAAATTGGTTTTGACAAAAGAAAAACTCAATTCAGAATGGTATTTGCGCCCTGATATATAAGTCAGGGTGCAAATTCTAATAACAATACGCTATTTATATATCAATGGATCACATGCTAATAGCTGTTGCCGAATCCAGTAATTGATCTATGGTACAGGGTGTCCCAAAAAAAAACAGGCCCCTCATTCAGGCATGGGACTACGCATTTATGAAAAAGTCTGGAAAAGCTGGAAAAACATGTAAAATTGGACAAAAACACCTGAAAATAGGCTGAAAATAAATAAAACTGCGGGAATTTTGACATCAAAAAAGACTGGTTCCAGTGTTTCCACTGGAAAATCCCATGCCTGCTCATTGTGCCCTCTTTTTCTCCTATTTCTGAAAAGTTGATCAAATGTATTTTGGTATGTAAAGAAACCTTAAATCGTTAGCTTTAATAAACCAAAACAATTATTTCAATCGGCTCACAATTTTTGAAGATATGCCCTCTTTAAGAAATGTACCCGTTTTTCACTCTGTCCACGGATGAGGTTTGGCTACATCAAAGATTTTAACGAAACACACGGTTAATGACGTGGATAGATAATAGCATTAGGCTTGGTAAAGCATTCACTATAAGCGAGGATCACCAGCTAGCTTCAAACATCTTCGCAACCCCGTATTCGCAAGTATCCGTGCACAAGGATGGTACGCAAGCGCAATTGATGCAATGAGGACTAGGGCTGAAACTTGTATTCGTCAAGGAGGCAACCAGGTAGAAGGCAGAGCAGCACAGTAAACTCACTTCAAAAGAACCAAAGACAAACTAAACAGCCCTTTTCAGGGCAACCTTTTGTTCCAAAAAGAGAAATGACTTATGTTGTCAATAAAAAGAAAGCAAGAAACAATAAAGTAAGAAAGTAAAAAACCTCATAAAACAAAAAGGCATAAAATAACCGAGAAAAACATAAGTAATTGCAAGTAATAGCAAAAGAAGTCCCATCCCACATCAATTTCGCCAAATTAATGACACTTAACAAAATCCATAACCCATAAGCCCACGGTAAAGCCCATTCCCTTAAAAATAAAGTTTTTTTAAAAATAAAGTTATCATCGCGGAATGTTTTATAATCATGCATGGTATATGCACTTTTCAATCTTTGAAGTAGCCAAACCTCCTCCGTGGACAGAGTGAAAAACGGATATATTTCTTTAAAAGGGCATATCTGGTCATGTTTTTTATACTGGGACCCTAAAAAAGGTGGTGCTGTCACATTTTGCTAAATCATTTTGTCTACTTATTCCTATATTTTTGCCAAAATTCATCATGAACAAATGGTTTTGGTCTTATTTTGAAGATAAATTATTAATCTAATGAATTAATAACAAATACAATTAAACAAATGTATTAATTAATTACAACAGCTTAATTAGGTTAATTAGTCAAGGGTGGTGCAGGAAGTGGATGAGCAAGAAGCGGAGGAGCTCTGTGTAATTCCAATGGGAAGTTAATGTTCATTAATAAAATTTATGCACTTTGTTGCCTAGTAGAAGTAAAAATGCATTTGCATAATGTTAATCTTATTTTTTAACTTTCTATAACAATAATTGCCTAGTTAATCTTAATAAACTTAGTAATTAAGGATTTAACAAGCTTTTAATTATTAATGCAGTGGAATGTGGGTCATACAATACAATGGGCTTTAATTTTGCATGCATGCATATGAAATAAATTTCAATATTGTTTTATGTTTGAAATATAAAATAAATCTTCTCACAGGAGATTATTACAGTCAAAGGATTTAATCTGATGATATATTGATCTCTGGTTTATTGTTAAATAGTTTATTGATATGCTAATTGTGCATGTATATGCCTACATGTACATGTACCTTTGTTACTAATTATTCACTGTATATATTGATTTTTGGAACAGGAATTGGATATTTATATTTGATATTATAGCAATTCTGTAAACTATTTTGAATATATTTTCCAAATTTAATGGCACTTAGGGAAATTTTACATAAATTAAAAAATTTAATTTACAACTTTTTTCACACCCTGTATAACACAATGGGTTTAACAAATATAGTGCAAACTATATATTTAATGAAAGGCATAACTGTGTACATTCCAAATATCAAGTTCATTTTCCAATTTATATACTACATGTATGTAGAAATATTGGAGTGGTAAAGAAAGTAAATTTTTTTCAGTATTTTTAAATGGAATCACCCTGTATATTTTTTGGTACACCCTGTATATCCACTCAAACTTTACAGATTTGCAATCATGACAATATATGCTTTCTAAAAATGTATACTTTTACTAGTTTGGGTGAAAACGTTTTGAAATATAATCAGAAATACAAAATAGGAGTTGATTTTTGACAAATTGCAAGATGTGACACCTCAAAAAACATGACCATCTGCAAAAGTTATGATCACATTGATATAATGTTTCGGTTTATTAAAGCTAACAGGTAAAGGCTTCTTTACATATCAACATATACTTGGATCAACTTTTCTGAAATAGGAGAAACGAGGGCGCAATGAGGGGCCTCTTTATTTTGGGACACCCTGTATCTTCTAATTCTGTGCTTATTAATAAATCACTCTTACCTCTTTGTAATGTTGGTCTTATTTTGGTGCCAGAGCCTCCCATTATGTTGATAGTTGGAGTCCCTGGTGTTTTAGTGGACACTGAAATTGTATGAGGTGTTCTCATTCCACCCGATTTCAGTGTGATCGTAGGTGTAAGTTTGCCTCCTACTGTTGTTGATAACCCTGAAATAGTGTATCAAGAAAGTTTTATCAGTACAGGAGGTGAAGATTACATAGCATGGATTGAAAATTCTTACTAAGAAACAGGGCTAAAAATATGGCGATGAGCCCCCAAATTTCATATATTAGTCCCAGCAAAAATATTCCAAAGGCTTCTTTTAATAGACTCTGTTCATAATAGCCCATGTAATGACAAACATAATTTGAGCTCTGCTAAGTAACATTAATTGCAAAACCCTTTAAATAGCTGCCATGATTTTGAATAGCTGCTATGTAAACTTTTAAAATTCATGCCAATATTAAACCCCTGAATAAATTGATTTAAGGGGGTACTACACCCCTGGCCAATTTTGTGCCTATTTTTGCATTTTTTCTCAAAAATTATAGCGCATTGGAGACAAGTAGTAAGATACTATACGGGCAAGGACTACAACTACTGCACTGAAAATTCAGCTACTCAAGTCAAGTAGTTATTGATTTATTGATCAAATATATTGGTTTTCCTCATTTTTGATTGTAACTCCACAACTGTTGTCTGTGTTGAAATAAAATTTCCAGCGCAGTAGCTGTAGACCTTGCCCCTATAATATACATATCTTACTTGTCACCAATGCGCTATAATCTTTGAGAAAAATGCAAAAATAGGCGCAAAATTGGGCAGGGGTGTACAATGTAGTACCCCCTTAAGGTTATTAATTATTTTAAACTGTAGTGATTTGGTAGTTCACAGCATCTTACGAATGGTAGTGAGCTTTGGCAAAAACTGCATTGCTCAATTCATAGCGAGCGTGTAGAAGAATTGAAATATCACAGATACAGATAGGTGCTGCGGTTCTTGAGTTACGTTGTAAAGAGGGCTGAAACAACAACACTTTTGTAAAACGTACATAACTCATTAATAACAATAAATTAAGCAAGTTTGCAAAGTATATGATTTGTAGAATGAACTTTTGCAAAACATCAAGGCGTTAATTTTCAACAATATATTGATAAAGATAATGAAAATCGATTTCTAGGTTGCTTTGACCAACAATACCTCATCTACCCTTAATAAGATTGCATTTTTTAGGGTGTATCAAATACAATTACATTATTCCATTTTTATATGCCACCTAAACAAGGTTTCAACAGCCGCACTGTTTTTTCTTAATTCTTTTGAACAAAGACAGTTACTTACCTGTGCTTAATCTTGGTGGCATTGTTAGTGTAGGCTGCAAGAAAAAAATACAATTTGTGGATTAAATTTATGAAACAAGCTAGACAATGAAAGCACATCACAAACATGTGCCCAAATTATAGCTTTACTTGTACTATTCATACATGTACCCTGCAATAATACTATAGCTATTGTGAGTGGACACTACGAATTGTATTCCGAGATACAGTGCAAAATGTATGTGAACTTTGTGAAGGTTGTATTCATAGGTGTCTCAAGAGGCGCGACATGTTTCTCATTTGATAGCGTTTTAACCAATCAATAATCCTATTGCTGAAGAGGATAATAATCTTCTACATATAGAATCATTAAATAGAGTCTTTGTTTGCTTTGGCTAAATCCTGTTCAAGTGGTGGGTTACAATTGAATACATGAATCCAAAACCCACCCAAGTCCATGGGAAGTGATTTTGAGAAAAAAACCCTGTGTATCATTTTAATTCATTCAGTTAGATTTACCTGGTCAATATGGTAAGTTGTACGTTCAAATGGGTGGGTTTAACTGTATTAGGTATGACGATTAGCATTTCAGGGACTTAGTGGGGCTCATTTTAAATTCTGGACTTGGGTGGTTTTTTGAATCATATACTAAGACAATAATGTTGGAATGAGATTACCACTAGTAAGATAATACAAAATAAAGCACACAGTTATGTATAATGTTGATAAGCATTCTGCCATGTAATATAAACCACACACTTTCCTTGATTAAACTCTTTTTTTTTTCTTCAAAAGTCACTCTCCAGCAATGAATGTGTTACAAGTGGACTTTTATACATACTGGATTTCAATCAATGTGTTACAAGACTCAAATAATGGACTTGGGTTGATTCTTTCATACATGCTATTTTTCACATGCTCAATAGGCACAGAGGATGAATTTGAGTTGTTCTTTCATACATATGACAGGCCTATGTATAGCAACACTTTCCCATGCTTAACTCAATTTGGCCAAAGTATGGACTTGGGTGGCTTTTGTATTCATATATTCAATTGCATTGTATTTTGTCTGGGGTATGTATAACCAACAATTAACAATGAGAGGATATTCCCGAAGCTCGTTGACTTGGGGATGATTTGAAATGACCGCCAATTATGACTTTATTACTTGCAATGTGGAAAAAGAGATACACGTGAGAACCGAAAAAGGTACCATTTTGTTGAAGGAGCAGAGTTCAACACACCATAACCCTGCTTCTGGAAATCGTTTGAAGTCAAATGATATACCATTTTAAAGCTTATGATATATATTTTCTAAACACGAAATAAAACAAAATTGACCGGGACCGAGTTTACGGCTGATTCGTAGTGTCCAATCACATATTACATTATCATTTTGCTCTCATAAATTTGCTTCATCAATTGGAACAAAGCATAGCATGCAAGCAAAGCAGGACAAGCAAGCATGATTCCATTCAAGTTACTAAGGCAATACAACCGAAATAGTTCGATCGACCATCAATGCTTGGTCGATCCCTATTATTATTGAAATCAATTAATTGATTATTGTTAATTGTGATTACATATGAATCTGTGCATGTAATGATATTAGCAAATTTAAATTTACCAGTAATTCTGATTAATTAGTTGATAGTTCATTAATTACAAGCATCAAAGCAACAGCGATGGTCACAGTCGATCCAAAGATCGAACAAATTTGGTCTTGGTACTTTACTTAGGGGGCAGTGGTGCGCGGACAGCAGTACTGGCTCACCGACTCATAATCTGAAGGTTGCAGGTTCGAGCCCCAGTAGTGCCACTGTGTTGTGCACTTAGATAAGGCCTCTCTAACCAGGTGTAATTAATAGGTAGTACCTATGTAATAGACTTGTTGTGCAGAAGGAGTGGCAAGAGTAGTCTGGCCCAAACGAGAAGGAAAGAAGAAATAGGCACTTTGGCCTGGGAGCACTACTCTGGCATGACACTACTTTACTTTTAATTCTTAAACACTTGAGAATGTTCCTGCAATCTTATTGGTTCTTACCCGTCAGCGCGTATGCATCAACGCGATAGGCGTACTCGCTATTTCAAGCAATCGGAGGCGCATATCAACAACGGGACTGATCAATTTTAAGCCCTAGGTATAATTCCTTGAAAAATGTAGGATTTAATTTGATTAAAATTTGTAATACTTGAGAATAAAGGTATCGTTTTTAGTCGCTGTTGTGCATCTATCGTCTCATATAACACCAGCGACATCATTATTTTTGGCGTAAAACAAACTTAAAATAATGATGTCGCCCATGTTATATGGGCGATAGATGCACTCCAGCAACTAAAAACAATGCCTGCTATTCTGTAAATAGTTACTTACTCTTTTCTGTGATGGTTTGAGTCTGTAGTTACAGGCAGATAGACAATACCTGTCTGGTGGGATCCTTGGTCCATTGTGAGGCTTGATGGGTGGTAGAGGACTACTGTTCTTCTGTTTACCCATCTCTAACAGAAACTACACCAAAATATAGAACACAACAAGTTAATTGACATCAAAATATTTTGTTACTTCATACATGTACCAGGCTTTGCCATTTGAAATTTGCAGGGGAGCTTTTAATCGCTCTCCATGAGTGCTACAGGAAAGCACTAGGAGAGCATTTTTACTGTACGGTATATAGCGGATTATAGGCCTATATGTGGTTATTATTGTTCCACCAAAGGTAGGCAAGAAATTTAAACAAGGCGGTTCTCGAACCACGAGTCTCGCCTGCTTTCGCGATTACTTTTGGTAGAGGTAAATGAATTTGGTGGTTATCGGCTGGGCACGATTATCTGGCTGATGGTGACCGTACCCATCAAGTTTCATGCCCATGCAACAGGTTTTACTAATTTGACCTCAGATGACCCTGGTGACCCTGAAATGACCTTCCAAAAATTTGGCTTTAAATGTTGACTGTACCCACCAAATTTCATGCCTATCTGAAAGTTTTTACTAATTTGACCTCAGATGACCCCTGGTGGCCTCGAAATGACCTTCCAAAAATTTGGCTTTAAATGTTGACTGTACCCACCAAGTTTCATGCCCGTACAACAGTTTTTACTAATTTGACCTCAGATGACCCCTGGTGACCTCGAAATGACCTTCCAAAAATTTGGCTGTAAATGTTGACTGTACCCACCAAGATTCATGCCCGACCAACAGTTTTTACTAATTTGACCTCAGATGACCCCTGGTGACCTCGAAATGACCTTCCAAAAATTGGGCTTTAAATGTTGACTGTACCCACAAGTTTCATGCCCGTACAACAGTTTGTACTAAATTTGACCTCAGATGACCCCTGGTGACCTTGAAATGACCTTCCAAAAATTGGGCTTTAAATGTTGACTGTACCCACCAAGTTTCATGCCCAGGCAACAGTTTTTACTCATTTGACCTTAGATGACCCCTAGTAACCTCGAAATGACCTTCCAAAAATTGGGCTTTAAATGTTGACTGTACCCACCAAGTTTCATGCCCGTACAACAGTTTTTACTTAATTTGACCTCAGATGACCCCTGGTGACCTTGAAATGACCTTCCAAAATTTGGCTTTAAATGTTGACTGTACCCACCAAGTTTCATGCCCATATGACAGTTTTACTAATTTGACCTCAGATGACCCCTGGTGACCTTGAAATGACCTTCCAAAAATTTGGCTTTAAATGTTGACTGTACCAACCAAGTTTCATGCCCATACAACAGTTTTACTAATTTGACCTCAGATGACCCCTGGTGACCTTGAAATGACCTTCCAAAATTTGGCTTTAAATGTTGACTGTACCAACCAAGTTTCATGCCCATTAAGCTACTTGACGGTTCGCCATTATGCACTATGTCGGGGAGAGCCTCGAACTGGCAGCATACATGAAAGGAAGAATTATGTAACCTTACACAGAACGTTATGACTAGTTCAATTCCCATTCATGTATGCTGCCAGTTCGAGGCTCTCCCGCACATAGTGCATATAATGGCGGAAACTGCAAGTAGCTTAATCTGACAGTTTTACTAATTTGACCTCAGATGACCCCTACATGACCTCAGTGACCTTGACGCACTAACCAATACAAACCGGTTCTGTCTCGGGTCAAGATGCACCCACCCACCAAGTTTGAGGAACGTGCGACTCATAGTCTCTGAGAAAATAGGCGGAAGGCAAACTTTAACCAAAACTTTAACCAAATTTGTCACATACACACACACCCCCACCCCTACACACATACACACATACATACATACGGAAAAGTGATTATATAGTCTCCTGCCTTATCAGGCGAGACAAAAAACTCTCCTCAGCTTTATTTGAGGGAAGTGATGGGGAGCAATCACTCTAGCTCTCCTCAAACGGCAAAGCCTGATGTACACCCTTATGGAAGACATGCCCTTAATCATCTACACAGGGAGTGTCACTCAATTTAGAATGTAGTCACCCACTCACGCCACCCCATTTGAAATTGTACATTAAATAATTCATTGAATAATTCAAGCAATGGTATAATACGACACCTTTCATACACTTTTTGAATTTTGAAAATTTCAGATATTATTCATCCTTCCAGTTTGCAAGCATCTGCCAAGGTTCAACTCTGTATCTTAATTAAAAGCAATTTAACTTTCAAATGTCAAGAGTGATTAACCATCAAAATATATTACAACAAATATTGAACACAGGCACACTACACCTTTGTTTTCACATTTTTTTCTTTATTACTATTTTATTACTATTTTTACGTGGTTTAACTTATTGAGGAGTATTAGTAGAGGGTACACAGATTATGTCATGAAAAGGACATAAATTTTAACATTAACAAATTATTTTTAAAATTCTACATTTTGGAGGGACACCCCTGAGTACATATAGCTTGTGCACAAACATGTATGCAAGATACAATTATTTCAAAATATCAATCATCAACAAAATTATTTAAAAATCCTGACCCTGACTTACCTCCCTTGGTGGTGGTGTAGTGAAGGAATGATCTAGTCTAGTTTGAATTGCTAATTTTACATCATCTAGTTCTAAGTCTTTCCTACCAGCATGGTTGCAGTAGGCCTGGGCATCCTCCAACACATCTGTGACATAACCTGGAAAAAAAGAAAATTCATCATTTATGGCACACATGGCAACTCAGCGGGTGCGTTGCCGTTGATCGAAAAATCTAGTACCATCCACGACAACACGATAATTACTGTGTGGATGAAGATAGAGTGTGGAACTATTTAACTATTTCAGTCACTCAATCGTAGCCACTACTTCAGTCACTCAAGAACAATTCTTTGTGAAGTTTAATGTTACCGTACCAAAATTTATTTTGATGACTCATCTGTATCTTCAGAGCAAAGGATGCTAAATTCGCTGACATGTTAATTGAGCAACCTTTTTGGCCGTTTTATCCATCATGATGGTGTTTGTTTACTTCCAAACTTCCACTGCTTTACCGAGCTGATTCTGACCCATTTTGAGATAGCTCCACGTTCTATCCTCATATCCATCATCGGTTATCAGTCATGTCAGTGGCCTGGAATTGAGGATAGACTTTTCAATCAACAACAGCAGTGTAACCAACTCACTGGCTGCAAACTGTCCTCTTTGTTGAAAGCGTACTTCCGTGATTAGCCCAACATATCATGGCCTTCCTCACCATAGGGCCATGACCTCCGTACTATTGCACAAACCGGCGCGCGCACACGGACGCAGCCACACTGAACTCAAGTCGCAGTTTCAAAGGTTCAACTTGCATTCATTAAAAGTACTCACATGTTCAGTTTTGTGATACCGGTATACATGTAATCCTTATTTAAACTGTTATAATTCTTCCTTTGATGTGCATCATATCATCAGGGTTGTCACTACGCTGGACGGGGCCGTCCGGCACTCACAATTTTTTTTTTTGTTTTACATTTCGGGAAGTGGATGATGATATTTCATCATAAAAAGAGCAAAAAAAAATTAAATTATGGGGGTGGTAGTGGTACCCTCAAAGCCTATTCTCCGATCCCTAGCGTTTTAAATATTTTAACCAGTACATTTTTGGTCCTGGTGACAACCCTGGCCACCACCCGGGGTCCACCATAACCAAACTCACACACATTCAAAATACTTACATGATGTTGTACCAGAAATCTTAGTGAAGTGTCTAGACATCTTCATGTTTAAATGACTGTTTGGAGATTGCATTGAAATACACAGTAATTGACATTCTTCTGATACCCAGAATGCGAAGTTCATTAATTTCCTGTGTATTTCAATCCTGTGTATTTCAATTAGAAATTCACACATTAATTTAACCATGAAGATTTTACATTCAAGTAAAACAATTTGTGTCGAGCAGGTTGTCCAAAATGGGGAGCATTTTGCTCCACGACACCTGCACGTCTTGTTCCGCATGGAGCGTTGTGCAGTAGCCACACACAGATACGGATACATTAAATCGAACCCTGCAAGGAACAGTCGGCCAGGCATTGAGTTTTGCAATGTGACAGGTGTGCTGTAAATCGCACGCCTGGATAACCCGAGGTGTGCTTTTAGGTGTGCTGCAAATCGCACACCTAAATAAACCAAGGTGTGCTTTTTTCAAAACTGGTGTACATGTATGACTATGATTTCATTTTCAGCTAAAACTTAGCAATTGTGACAACATACATGTACTTTTTTTAAATGGCCTCTGGGGTAATGAATGGTGTATACTGCATAGATGTCCCTGGACTTTGGACTTATTGCTAGTGTCATTTGTAATTTTTTTTTTTTTAATTAGTTTTTTTTTTTTTTTGGATTTAGAATGTCCCTAGAATGTCCCTGGAACTTTAGAATGTCCCTGGAATTTTTTTTTAAAAAAAAAAAAAAAATTACAAAAAGATTTTAAAAAATTATAAATTCTTGTTTAAAATAGGCAAATTTGTAAATTATGTTCACATAATAATCTATGAATGATTTTAAAATGCATTTGTTTTGTATGCTTCTTTACTTCATAAATAGGTTGTAATGTGAACATCAATTATAAATTTGCCTATTTTGAACATGAATTTATAATTTTTTAAATCTTTTGTAATTTTTTTCAAGTTTTAAAAAAAATTAAAAATATTTCAGGACATTTTTAAGTTCAGGGACATTCTAAATAAAAATTAAAAACTTAATTTTTTTTTTTTTTTTTTTTTTTAGGTGTGCGAAAAATCGCACCCTCGGCGATTTTCAGCTTTTTGCCTAGTCATGCTTGTATAAAATATAACAAAATTTACAATTTTTTGCCATTTTCTGCTACATTTGTTACGGCCAAGGAAAGTTGATTTTGAGTTTCCCGTCACCCGCCCTCACTTCATTTTCTGACCCTCACTTGAATTTCATTATTGTAATTTTCCAAAAAGTACCGATAAAAACTGGTTATATTTGCAAAAAAATTATGAATATCCTTTTTTATTTTTTGTGGAAAAATCAAAATCAAAACATGCATTTTGCTGTCAACCTTGCAGACTCTTTTTCATATACTTTTGAATCTCATTTGGGCTAAACATCCATCTTCAAGTGAGTGAGCGGCAAATAACAACACATTTTACATGCGTGTTGGTCATATAATGAAAGGCAGAACAATAATGAATAATGAATGATGAAAAAGGTACCTCACTTGTTTTCAGAAATTATGTGACGGGAAACTCAAAATTGACTGTTAGGGGCCTAAGGCTAATGGAACTCGATTGTTAGTTTCCGATTGACCGCCCGCATCAATTTTTCAATTTGACCAAAACTTTCATTATTTTCATAAAAAAGTCAATGATCTGAAAATTGAAATGGAAATAATCAAAATTGAAACTCTCAAAATGTCTTACATCCCCTGCTGATCATAATCAGCAGTTTTTCTTAGTTGTAGGGGTAGAGGATGTAGAAAATAATGGAAATTTAAGGATTACCTCATCATGTTTCTAGTGATTACAAAAATTGCAAATTTCTTTTCATTTTAGTGAAAACAAATTCAAATCTTTTCTCAATCTGTTGTAAAGATGATCTAAGCATTAATACCGGTTTTGAGATGGTCTTTCATCAACAATATATACTTTGGTACTGGTGGGGAACCTAAATTTGGAGAAAGCTGTTCATAAAATCATTGATTGTGTTGACATAATGGATAATGAAAAGAGACCGAATAATGAATAATGAAATAGCGACCTCGTCCTGTTTTTCAAACATCCAATCGGAAACTAATAATCAAGTTCCATTGGCCTAATGTTATTTTGTATTCCTTTTCTCCGATCGGCACCAGATAAATCGACCTTCCTTTTACGCGCTATTAACCAATCAAGGATCGTAGGGAATTTGATTGACCGTGACGTAAGACACAAACTAGTCTCTTTTATCTGTCTTCAACACAGAGGAGTAAGATAAGACAGAGCGCGTACCACCAGTCAAAGTCCCCGTGTATTGTATGGTACCAGTTCTCGCATATTCATGAGGGCCGATTGTTCAATCGTGCTGTGTCAAACAATCACGCCAGCGCTGCGTGCCTTCGCGTATACGCGATAGAGCATTGCGTGCTTTCGCGATTACGCGATAGACCATGAAAATACACGGTAATTGCGTAGCAGTCTCGCCTGTCGCATTTCATGGAACAATCGGCGCTCATTATCGGATGAGGCGGAGACTTTGACTGGTGGTACGCGCTCTGTCTTATCTTACTCCTCTGTGGTCTTCAATTAATATAACAATAGTACAATCAATGCACTGCCACTGTACGATTCCCAGTCATGACTGCCGAATTTTGCACCGGCATTTTAAGAAAACCAAAATACGTTTGCATTTCACAAAATTTAATTTAATGCAGTTTACTTACGATATGTAAATTCAAGCATCTGATTAACAAGCCTTGGTTCATAGTCTGTGACTCCCATATCTTTTAGAATTGCTGTCATAACGTCCGCATCTTGCGGGTGATCTTTCGGGATCGGTTTTGGAGCAGCCATCTTTGTTTTGACCAAGTTGCAGAATTCGGAAACTGGTACAGTGTTGCTACTATTTTGAAGGCGGTGAATTCAAATGTAGTGCTCGTAAGTTTTTTCAACATTTTCTTGCTTTTGAAAAAGGTTCAACTTTGAATTAATACAATCATGGTTTATATTTTTTGTTCTGTTCAACATTGAAAGACGTTTTTTCAATGATATAGGCAAATTATTTTTAGAAAATTTGAAATGCATGGATCAGACGCATTGGATCATGGTGGTTTACCGGTAAGCTTAAAATTAAAATCATGAAAATTGAATTCTATCATATAATATATGTGCAAACTACAGTAGGAATTTCAATTAAATGTGCACAGCTTTCAACAGCTGTACTCCATCCAACCGCGATCGTGTATCGTGTATTTCAAACTGTTCGTGAACACACAACCTAGTGCCGTTACCGTAAAACGGGGTGAATCGTAGTCTTGCCAGCAAGACTTCAGTCTTTATCATAAACATAATGACATCTACGGACCAGAAGTCTTGCAGCGGTACATAGGGATGCACTGTACGTTTAAGAAATCCAAACTTCAAGCATCAAGAAATATATCTTGCATTTGTCAGTTTTACCTCAGAGATGTTGTAGACCCTCTCTACACTAACACAGTGCAGAAACATCACAAGGAGAATGCTGCTCAATATGATAAATCCAAATCATGAAAATAAAGCAATTTTGCAGAGCAATATTTTGACCACTTTTGCACTAAGTAAATTACTCCATGAAGATTGCAGGTTTTGCCAACTCAGGGAATGTTGAACCCACCCAAAAGATGAGATCAATGTAGATCAATTATCTCAACTTTGGTATGGTAGTAGTACAATGGGATTAAAATCATCCATGTACGCCCAGAGTCTGGTACAATGGGATTAAAATCATCCATGCAGGCCAAAACTGTCCTTGAGAGTTCCTCGTCTACATCCTTGGAGCCCAAAATGAGCCCACATATTGTGATGTATCTTATTTGTGAAAAAGATATAAATAGAGTGCACTATAACTCAGTATGCTGAGTTATAGTTACTAGAACTAGGTGAATCGGGACAGTTTGAGTTTGGGCTAGTCCGAATAATCAGACCCAGAACAAAATATTAATTTCTGACATGATCGTGTACTGGGTCTGAACTGTTTCCATATGAAATCTTGATGGCAAATTGGACAATAGAAGCACATGGTTCTACGTGACAGCTTTTTAATCCCTATTCATGTTACATGAATCACGCTATTGTGGACCATCCTTCTGATACTTGAGTGTTTGGACAAGCGGAGCGGTCTTTTGTCTACCTCTCTGTTTGTAAACAAACCAGGAGGTCGAAATCGTCCTCCTCGCCGAATACGAAAGTCAGCGTAATAGTACGGCACTAAGTTTGGGCATGGCTTTAATTGTATTTTTTTCTTTGTAGCTTCAATTGCCACAGTCATTGGTGCATTTTATGTCCACACATGAGATCTACATACTGGTTATGTTAGATTGAGTGGATTTCAAGTGCTTTACCTCTTTTTTTTAAAAAGTGACTGTCCCGATTCACCCCGAGTTAGGGGTGAATCGGACAGCAGAGTAAATAGTATTTGATGAAGGTTTGAATTAGTTTTTGTACCCTTTATCCCCACAAATGAGGTGAATTGGGACATTAAAGAAGTATTTAAATACTTCTCTAATAATTTAGAACAATTTAACAACAATTGATGTCATGTTTACTGCCATAACTTGGATGTTCTTTGGTACCGGTACCCGATCAACTGGACTGTACTTGTTACGGTAAAAAAGTAATAAAACTTTTGACCTTCACATTTCATGTTAAAACTTAAGTTTTCATTGTTCTTTTCTTATCACTACTTACATAAGGTAATACTACAGTGTGTCTTACCAAATAAATACCGGTACTGCATTTCTCCCTAAACATAAAAAAAAAATACCGATAATCATGTGTCATTTTTAAAGGAAAAAATAACGAGCGAGCTGTGACTTTCAGTCAAAAATGGACAACTCGCACATATTGCAGACAACTGTTAAATGTTCTTGCTACTTGCATGTGATTTTCCATCAATAACAATTATCATGTACATACAGCCTAAAGCAAAACAACCTTTGGCCAAACACATTATGGGCAATTTAGCAATACCATACTGGTACCAACTTGCAACCAGTGCCATAAAAACAACTCACGAATGATTTCTATCAGTCCAACAAATTGAACATTGGCAAACATTTTCCAACTCTAACAGCAATATTCAAAGCATAATTAACTCAATAATTACTGGAACTTCAGGATAAGACTAACAACATTATAGTTCAAATGGTTGTCCTCCAAAACTTTTTTGGGTTAAGGGTGGGTGGCTTTCAAATTTGTTTTTCTAATTTTTTAATTCTAAAATAAGTCAAATTATAGAGCTACCCAATGACCTGTGCCCAATGAAGGTGCAAATAGGTCTGTTTTACCAATACATATCTTAATACAAGTTATACCATTAAAGATACAAACAAATTAATAACAATATTTTAAAAACAAAGTACCGGTACATATTTATTTAAAACCTGAAAATCCTTTCAAAAAATTATTTCTGGAATTCTGAAAATTAGGTGTGGTAAAATTTTGTACCGGGACAGTAAAAACTCACTTCCTGTTTTTAAAATTAGTGGTGGGTGGTACCGGGTAGAGGACAACTAACTATTACAGGCTTAAGGTGATGCCACATAGAGAATAATCCAAACTTAATACCATTAAAGCTACAGTACATTGTGTCCCAATTCACCCCGTTCTCAAAAGTTCAAATCTGAAAAGTACAAAAATCAACAAAATTAAAAATTTCTTTGGACTAACCAAATTTTCACTTTTACAGCACATGTATGACACTTTTGTGAGGTCCCTGTGCATTTCCAGCTCATTTCCTCCAATGGTTCCACTGGGAGGATAAAGTTCTGACCACATCATTTTTTGGAGCAATTGGAGGAAATTTTCATTTTAGTGTCCTGGGCTCCATATTTCCTGTATCACATGTGCAAAGCCACCATTCTGATACTGACAGTCCATTTTTTAACATGGGAAGAGAAACACACAAAACAATCAATTAGGTTTGAAAAATTTGGTGTCAAAAACTTTTTGTGTTTTGTCCCGATTTACCCCGGTGTCCCGATTCACCCCGTTTTACGGTACGCTGACTTTCGTATTCGACGAGGAGGACGATTTCGACCGGGATTTCGACCTCCTGGTTTGTTTACAAACAGAGAGGTAGACAAAAGACCGTTCCGCTTGTCCAAACACTCAAGTATCAGAAGGATGGTCCACAATAGCGTGATTCACGTAACATGAATAGGGATTAAAAAGCTGTCACGTAGAACCATGTGCTTCTATTGTCCAATTTGCCATCAAGATTTCATATGGAAACAGTTCAGACCCAGTACACAATCATGTCAGAAATTAATATTTTGTTCTGGGTCTGATTATTCGGACTACACACAACCTTGAATCCGGGCCTTGCCTTGGAATTTTGGATACAATTACTCTTGACCCTACCAATACCCAATTGAATGAACGCTGCTTTCAACAGCTGTATTCAACCCATCCGTGATCGTATATGACCTCCCGTTACCCACGTACAGTCGCACCCGCTGGCGTACATCACGCACAATAGTGACTTTGTTATTATTTACCTAATGTAATCTTCTTACTCTGTCTTGGTAATGGATGCCTGGATGTTTAAGCCACCTTAAATCTCAAGTTGAAAGCAAGAGACCAAAGGGTCCGATAAAAACTGTATGGGTGGTGCAATAATTATGTGTACCCCCGGGGTGGTGGATTCTCAAAATGGTCTGCCAAAAATCGCTTGCCCCCCTTTGGCCGTGCTAAAAAATCTTTGCCCCCCCTTCGACTTACAAAAACCTTTTGCCCCCTTTGGCGTGCCAAAAATCTTTGCCCCCCCTTATACATGCAAGATTTGGGGAACCTGAATTTAAAACCTCAAAATGTCTTATCATATAATGCAGCGAAAGCGAGCAGGAAATTTTGCATATATTTGAACGTGTTCACTACGCCTTTTTAGGGCGTAATATAGAAATGGTGCCCAAAATATCTGTGCCAAAAATTGCTTGCCCACCCTTTCGACCTGCCAAAAATCGCCCCCCCTTTCGACCTGCCAAAAATGCTTGCCCCCCCCTTTTGGCCTGCCAAAAAACCGCTGCCCCCCCCCCCCTATCACTCACCCCCCGGGGTACACATAATTATTGCACCACCCCTAAGGAGTCCATACAGTTTTTATCAGACCCTTGCTTTGGTCGAGTTTAAGAATTCATTGATTAAAAATAAGAAAAATAAAAAGATCAGTTATAAACCTTTTGAATCACCACAGGCCAACGACACTAATAATTTCACTGGAATATTTGACAAGTTCCAAAGTTCAGAATTTCGGACAGACGGACTCCTTAAATTCTCATTGGACCCCTTAAATGTTGGTTTTGCGGGTACCATTCTACCAAAGGGACCAGAAAAATTAAATTGGACCCCTTGATTTTTTGTGCTCGCGCTACCCCTGCTGAGGTCAAAGGTCATTTGAAGTCAACTTGTTATTTAAGACTGGTTATTTAATAAATAAAGTATTTATAATATCTTGCATCAAAAACAACAACATATATATATCTAGTTTAATACACGATTCAGATTTGCTAATATTGTTGCTATTTTGCTGCAAGCCTGATTTAGGCGTTCAAACCACATACCTTAAAACTTATAACATATTGAGTTAAAATAGATTCACAGAATACCAGATCCTATTAAACTGAAGCAAAAATGGCAGCAGAAGTAACTCCTGATGATCAGCCAAGCATGGAATCCAAATCAGAAGCAATGGACGTAGACCAACCACAAAATGCAGTAGTATCAGAGGGAGGGAGTGAACAAGCATCAACAGCATTAATTAAAGCAAGTCAGAAAGAAGAAAGTGATGAGACATTAAAAGCAGATGAGACATCAAGTAACCAAAGACTAGGCTCTGTGTCAGATGAGGGAGCACAGCAGGGAGCAATGAATCAGGAGGCAGACTTGAAGGAGTATGAAGTACAGTACTTTGGTTTTACTCCACAGTCATTTGCCAATGGAGGTAAGTGCAGGTGAATGTATAAATTCTAAATATTTTTATGGTTCATTTAATTTTATGCTGCTTCAAAAACGCAGAGTGTAAAGTGTAGCACATTTTGTAACTTTTGAAGGATTTGTAGTTTTATTGCATTTGCTGATGAAAAACAATAATCTATGACCTGCATACTTTTGTACAGGTGGGATGTGGGGGTATGTCTGTGAGGGGTGTGCATGGTCAGAATTTTGTTCCACTGTGCGGGAATCAATCTTGATTCTTGCAGACACAATTTGTGGGAATCTTGCCAATCAACTTCTCTGTAAACTATAAAAGTTTGCAAGCATCAACGTTGATTCACGCAAATCTGTTTACGAGAATCTTTACGAGTAACGATTCTTGAATTCTTGACAAAATTCTGACCCTGGTGTGGGGTATGTCTGTAAGTGAGAGGGTTGTGTTGGAGTGTTTGTATGCAGGGGTGTGTTTGCAAGGGCTGGTGTGTGTAGAAAATGTGTTTGTGTATGTTGGGGCATATACCCATATAATTAAATCTTTGGAGGAGTGCATATTACACATACCAACTGTGGAGCCTGATCCCAACCATGGAGCACTACTGTTGAAAACAATGTATTTGACCCATAAAGGATGGTATATATTAACACCCGCAAATGTGTGTGAAAAATTCAACAGTTAGAATGTGTCATGTGTGTCGTATGGGGGTGTGTGTGCGTGCGAAACTCCACGCTTAGGAGATCATATAAGAGGGGTGGTTTGGGTAAGTGAATGTTGTATCATGATCGATGCTGCACTGAGCAGTATGTATAAAATCTATTCAATACTATCTTGTTATTTTTCAGTGTATAATGCAATGGTAGATTATTTACAAGATTCGGTGGAGGTTACTCAGGATTACATTTTAAAACAGGTATGTATGACAGTTGACTAAAGGCTCTCACCAATTTCTGGGTACCCAACCCGGTGGGGTCACTCCCTGACAGGGGGACACGTAGGACCATTACCACAAGTACAAATTACCCCCTTTCGCAGTCGATTTCAAGGACAAATCATGATATTTTACCCCTTTTTTACTCCAAAACAAGGACAAAATGGTACTCTGAAACACCCCTATTTTTTAAGATTCCGAGAACACATGATATTTTGGCCCTATTTCAACATTTTAAGGATGAGGCTTTTATGAATGTTTTTTTCAGTATTCAAGTATGGTACATGTAATACCCCTTGCATATAAATTGGCTATTGCAAAATTTCTGCAAATCTATGCTAAGCCTACGCACAAAACTAAAGAACTGAGAACAATATTGATCATGGGATGAGTACGAAGTAGAACAATACTGTTCATGGGATGAGTACGAAGTAGGAAACCAAATTTATTCCTTATTTATCTGGCCAGCTATCCACGGGATCGGGAGAAAATAATAATAAGAACCCCTTTCTTTTCAATTTTGTGGACATTTGTGCGATAAAACACCCCTATTTTTCCAATTTCACAGACAATTTTGTCCGTGAACAAGCCCTAAAAATTACCCCTTTTTCCGCGATTTTGGTAACGATCATGCGGTCAGTATTGCAAGTTGAGTGACCCCACCGGGGTACCCTAGGTCCTGCCCGTCCTTGGCCTGAACAGCTGGTCAATATTCCAGTAACGGGATCGACCTACACGAATAAAAAACTTTTAATTTTTTTGTACAAAAATTGTATTTTACAGCTGGATAAAGTTGTATGTTTTAACTACTTTTGCTTCTATTGGACAGCTAACAATGCATACTAATTCAATGTGTCTTTGACTGTTCAATAGAGGCAACAGTAATTAAAACGTACAACTTTATTAACCTTTGAAAAAAAAATTAGCAATTTATTTTTTTGGCCTTATGATCAACAGCCTAGAAGCACTTCTCCTGGAGGAACCACGCCACCTTTAGGTTTCACATGAGCCAAATGGCTCCTGTCTCCTGCTTAATCTTGCTCTTTGCTGCTCCCAAGTGTCAGCTATTTTTAGTGTCATGTACCATTATCCTAGAGTCCGAAGTTTACCGTTTTCTAAAATCCATTTTCCGTGTTGTATTCCGTGTTGTAAAATTTGTAAATCCGTGTCATGAATAAAACTTAAAATGTATAAATAATGATATTAATGTCACAGTAAAGTGTTCAATATCACGATCAATATGCTCTGATTGGAATATTCTCACAATAATAGGCCGACTATTACAATGTTTGGAGAGATATTGGAGTTCATACCTTGGTAATATACCTTTATTTCGGTAATATTAAACAGTATTTTTATCATAAACATTGACACACACAACTTATGATTGTTTTAACATTTATTTCTCATATCTTTTAACAATTTTTGTCACATCATACAAAAATGTCATTTTCCGTGTTGTACCTCCGAGTAAAACGGAAAACTTCGGACTCTACATTATCCATATAAGTTGAGTCATTTTCACAGAATTGTAGAGATTAAAAATTATTAGGTCCTTGGCCACTACTTAGAGTAATGTGCATGACATAGAGTAAGAATAAGCGCTAGCTTCATGTATTTAGTTTGAAATATGTGATATCATTATATATTATTAAAACAAAAAAATTTGTTTGTAAACAGTTTGCAGCTAAAGAAGATGTTTCTCAAGAGGCTGTGAAACAGGTATGTACACAGTCTGTATTATGTATGATGCTAAATTCTGATTCAGATTTTTCTAGAATAGAGAGTAAAATAATGTCATCAGCATTTAGATTTGGCTGTATTGGAGCAATCATAAATGTGATAATAAACCATGAAAATGGCAATGAAAGGAATCTAATCAAGACAAAATCTTAACCCCCTGAGCACTACCTGTCGATCTAACATTGCCTCTGATTGGTCAATTATATGATATCGTTACTTTAATCACCAATCAGAATGGAGCTTTGCAAATAATTCACCCCAATGTTTTTGCGTGGTGAAATTATTCTAACAAGGTTGACGATTGGTTCAATTAGAATAAAAGTACAATGGGATGTAAGTTTTCTGTATTTTTACAGAATTCTGTAATTTTTGTAGTCCAGATTTACACAATTTCTTTTATTTTCAGCCCATTTTGGGCTTTTTTCCGTATTTTTTCTTCAGGGTTACTTACATCCAAAGAGTACATGCTTTATTTACTTGCCAGTGCAGAATTTTTGTCTTAAAATGTTAAGGGGGTACTACACCCCTGGCCAATTTTATGCCTATTTTTGCAATTTTCTCAAAAATTATAGCACATTGGTGACAAGTAAGATATGTATATTATAGGGGCAAGGACTACAACTACTGTACTGAAAATTCAGCAACTCAGAGCAAGTAGTTACTGATTTATTGATCAAATATTGGTTTTCCCTCATTTTTGACTGTAACTCCACAACTGTTGTCTGTGCTGAAATAAAATTTCCAGTGCATTAGTTGTAGTCCTTGCCAGGGTCGGATCCAGAAATTTTTGATTAAAGGGGTCGCCTTTTGGTCGACGACGAAAAAAATGTGTTAAAGGGGGTTACCCCCTCGAAAACTCAACGGTTTTGGCCCATTGTTTGCTGTTCATGGCCGAATTGGTTGCTTTTTTTGTTTTTTTTAGTTACTGGCGTCCTTTGCTAGTCAAAAAATAGAGGGGGCGCAACCCGGCTGCGCCCCCCCCCCCAAATCCTCCCCTGCTTGCCCCTATAATATACATATCTTACTTGTCCCCAATGGGCTATAATTTTTGAGAAAATGCAAAAATTGGCCAGGGGTGTAGTACCCCCTTAAGACATTCAGTTGGATCACTGTATGGCTAAATATACAAACACATTCTCCAACAAACCTCAGGTATTTTAGAGACAACTCACTTCCCAACCCAGAAACTGGCAGTTTAGTTATTTCTGCATCAAGGCGTTCTAACCATATGAGTACAACCATATTGTGGGCCGGGTGGCACAGCAGTACAGGCTCTGCCTTGCAATCGGTGGGTTGCGGGTTCGAGCCCCAGCAGTGCCATCGTGTTGTGCTCTTGGGCAAGGCGCTTTACCTTACTTGCCTCTCTCTACCCAGGGGTGAAATGGGGAGCTGTTATGAATATTGTCCATTGAGCGCTGCCCAAAGGTGCATGTATGTGCATGCCTTGGGCATTCTATGGCGGCTGACATATTCTTAAGACAGCAAAATAAATGTAAAGCGCTCTGATACATGTGAAAGGCGTTGTATAAATACCAACATTTATTTATTTTATTTATTTATATTATAAATATTGTCCAATGTAGCTATTTCAGTCACATTCCTCACTCTCTCTTTGTACACATACAGTTGTTTCTGTAAACAATTTGACAAAATGTTTTAACTTTTGATCGCAATAAAAACATTTATTTCCATAATTTTCAGCTGTTATTAATTCAGCCTTCATCAGCAGAATGACCAACATCTCGCACTTGAAAATTATGGTGGTGATATTTTTGTATTGAGATCAGGAGTTAAAATCTTTCTATATTGTATATGGATTGCCAATACAGATGTACTTTGATGCCAATTGACACAGTCATGTTGTTATGTTACAGGGATCTGATAGACTGTTTGCTGTTTTCATTGATACATTCAACATCACCTTTGACAGATTAGAGTCTTATCTGCTGAAGAATATCTTCCACATTCCTAGCCATGTTGTCCTGCCTGAAGACAAGGTAAACCATTGTGGCTCTTTCTTTTTTCTTTATGTCAAGCATATTTTGGGTTTTTTATGTCAAGCGTATCTAGGCTTTAACACCTGACATCTGGGAGATAACACTGACAAAACTTCGGCCAGGCACAAGTGACCTGATAAAGGGGTCACTGTAGATAGGTAGTCGGTGCATTTATACAGGACATACAAGAGTAGCCAATAATCGGTATTTTATCATGGTTCATCTGCATCGCCTTTACCAGATGAGGCACTGGGAGAGCTGGATTTATAATAAAAAAAATTGGTCCTGTGGGGATTTGAACCTGGGACCTCTGGCACCAAAGGCAAAGACCTTAACCAGCATGCCATGCTGTTCCCTATTTATTTCCATTGTCTTGGCACAGAAACTTCACAATTTGTTACATTATTGCCAACTCTGTCTTTTTTAGTATAAAATATTATATCTGTAGGAGATAAAGTAGATAAAGTGGTTTAGGGCAAGAAAGCTCTATCTGCAATAGCTGCAGATAGGACCTGGTCCTAAACCCTTGAATTTTGTGATACTGAGTTTATTGATAGCTAATAGTGTAAGAGATTTGTGCATAATTTATTAGCAAGTTTTTGATGTTTTTCCATACACAGGTAAACCAAGAACATCAATACACTGCAGCAGAGGAGAGCAAATTAGATACAGAAATTGAAGAATTAAAACAACGGGTCACGGATGTAAGTTGATTCTTAAATAAATGAAAATTATTGAATGCAAAGGCGGTAAAGCGACACCACCAGCAAAATTGTCTACTCTTTCAATTTTGTGATATTATTGTAAACGTTTCCCTTGATAAATATTTTTTTCCGCATGCAAATATTTTCAAAATGTTGTTTTTTGTAACATATCGAAAATTTAGAATCCCGCAATGTGTAATAATTTTGCTTACTAACTTTGATAACATAAATTTGTCTAAAAAGTTGGTATCATTTTCTGCATTGTGGTCAGTCGCATGAGTTGGTCACACATGGTGGTCTTGAAGCTGACCAGTGGCCACTGTTATGACAATTTCTGTTTACATCATTTGTTTCTTTCTCTACAGGCTAAGTATGTGAATGCGAGATTACGACAATGGATGCAGGACGTGGAAATTGTCCTAGCCCAGCTGGATGCTTTCCTTATTCAATTGAATACCTGGCACGCTATCTGTAAACAAAATAATGGTAAGTAAAACTAAATGAAATTGAACATTACCCATGCTACCTACAGACAAAAGAAGCGTTACTACAGTGTAAAGTTGTATTGGAGTTCACCTTATGTCAGGGCATATGCTTACTGCAAAGAAGCTCTGACCCTATTGACAAACTACCTGGTGTGTAGTGCAATTTGTCAATTTCCAATCAGGGCATGCATACTTTCACATCAAGTTGGTAGTGACGTAGGTGTGTATTTCGCTGGTCACAGTATTGACGCTCTTGATACCTACGATACTACACCGCAGCTTGTTAGCACACATTCTTGCGGCACAATCGTAGAAAAGCGCTAGTATCACTACCAAATTCAATGCGCAATAAAGTGTAGTGTAAGAGAGAGTTTGTAAAATGAATCTTCAAAGAAATAATGCAGACCAAAACCCCTGAAAATCGCTGTGTGCCTGCAGATACACTACCCTGGGGGCCCTGAAATTGATCACCAAAGTCAGCCAGACAGACTCGGTGCCGATTTCAAAATCAATTCTTGTTGCCATTGCCTGTTGTTTATTGGCGAATGTAGTACTGTATACACTGAAATTTTTCGCAGATTATTTTGTGCCCGCGAAAATAATAACCCGCAAATATGTTTCTTATGTATTTTATCATATAAGTTGCCAACAACACCTCACAAATTTAACACTTCACGAAATTGGAGGGTGATATTTGAAACCGCGAAAATATCTGTACACAAAAATATTGACGTATACATTATTACAAAGTGTCACAAATTGTGGACCAGTGTTACAGTAAAATTTTACAATTTGAGTTTGAGAGCGTTAAAATTGGTCAGTATATTTCAAATCCAAGGGCCCATTTTGAAGTAAACAAATGTTTTATGGATCTTACAGCTGCCCGCAAAGTAAGGGCTTTCATACAAGCGCTCCTTCGTACACAAAGGAGCACAAACCGTCTGCGACCGAGACCAACGTATGTGCGTAAGAAATCTGGCTACATAAGGGTGATTGTCTAAGGTGTATGTCTATAGTTCTATGCCTACTTAAATTCATCAGCCTGCTCTTGACATTGATAAACAGGGCTAACTTGCTGCTAAAAATCAATTATCATTTCAGTGGATTTCCATGTATGTACGTCATCCACCAGTGGAGCTCCTGCGCCCCTCCGCAGAACTTCCGGTAGTGGATGTTCTGCGCTCGGGGGCGCAGAACATCCACTGTCGGAGTTGATGCGCACGGGCGCAGTCCCTTATATGTAACGGTGGATCATTGCTGCGCTCGGGCGCAGAACATCCACTGTTGGAGTAACTGCGCTCGGAAGTAAAATAATAGATTTTCTTATTATAATAACGGTGGATCATTGCTGCGCCGGGCGCAGAGAATCCACTGTCGGAGTTGATGCGCCCGGCGCAGTCCTATATATGTAACGGTGGATCATTGCTGACCTCGGGCGCAGAACATCCACTGTTGGAGTTGCTGCGCTCGTAAGCAAAATAATAGATTTTCTTATTATAATAACGGTGGATCATTTCTGCGCCGGGCGCAGAACATCCACTGTCGGAGTTGATGCGCCGGCGCAGTCCTATATATGTAACGGTGGATCATTGCTGCGCTGGGGTGCAGAACATCCACTGTTGGAGTAGCTGCGCTCGGAAGCAAAATAATAGATTTTCTTATTATAATAACGGTGGATCATTTCGCGCCGGGCGCAGAACATCCACTGTCGGAGTTGATGCGCCCGGGCGCAGTACCTTATATGTAACGGTGGATCATTGCTGCGCTCGGGCGCAGAAAATCCACTGTTGGAGTAACTGCGTTCGGAAGCAAAATAATAGATTTTCTTATGATAATAACGGTGGATCATTGCTGCGCTCGGGCGCAGATCATCCACTGTTGGAGTAACTGCGCTCGGAAGCAAAATAATGGATTTTCTTATTATAATAACGGTGGATAATTTCTGCGCTCGGCAGAACATCACTATCGAGTTATCGCCGCAGCATCCCTTATATGTAACGGTGGATCATTGCTGCTGCGGGCGCAGAACATCACTGTTGGAGTAACTGTGCTCGGAAGCAATATAATACATTTTCTTATTAGGCCTATATTAATAAATAATGCACGAGCGCAGAAATGATCCACCAGTATTATAATAAGAAAATCTATTATTTTGCTTCCGAACGCAGCAACTCCGACAGTGGATGTTCTGCGCCGAGCGCAGCAATGATCCACCGTTATATAAAGGACTGCGCCGGGCGCATCAACTCCGACAGTGGATTCTTCGCGCCGAGCGCAGAAATGATCCACCAGTATTATAATAAGAAAATCCATTATTTTGCTTCCGGCGCAGTATACTCCGACAGTGGATGTTCTGCGCCAGCGCAGCAATGATCCACCGTTACATATAGGGACTGCGCCCGGCGATCAACTCCGATAGTGGATTCTCTGCGCCGAGCGCAGAAATGATCCACCAGTATTATAATAAGAAAATCCATTATTTTGCTTCCGGCGCAGTTACTCCGACAGTGGATGTTCTGCGCCCGAGCGCAGCAATGATCCACCGTTATATAAGGGACTGCGCCGGGCCATCAACTCCGATAGTGGATTCTCTGCGCCGAGCGCAGAAATGATCCTCCAGTATTATAATAAGAAAATCTATTATTTTGCTTCCGAGCGCAGCAACTCCGACAGTGGATTCTCTGCACCCCCGAGCGCAGAACATCCACTACCGGAAGTTCTGCGGAGGGGCGCAGGAGCTCCACTGGTGGATCACGTACATAACTCGGATTTCTGAATATTATGGTTGTAACAAAAATATATATTTCGGTACATAAAAGACCACTATGTGTGATGATGTTATCATCAAAATTGTACTTTTTTGTTGGGGGGGGCAAATAATAATCATTTTGCATTAAAACCAAGTAAGGTATTATAAAAACAATAATTTTAACGTCGATTTAGGCATTAGAAGTGTAAGTTTGTACCAAAGATGCAAATCCCAACCACTAATTATATGGGAGAGTCACAATCTGCGCATATGCACTGCATGTATGAATGAAGTCAATTTTTCACACCTCGCTGTTGCTTTAAAATTATTATATTGTACAGACAAAATGGATCAATAGTTAGACTTTCCTTTGTTCAATATCATTGAATGGCTTTATTATTGTAAATTGAATTGACAAACTGAATTTTCTGTGCATTCATTTCAATACTGGCTAAATGAACGATTTCACTCCCCGCTTCACTCACAGGAAAGGGGTTTTGAATAGTCAGACGGGCGTATGGGAATCACAATGTCTCCATTATATCTTTAAACACTTACATAACCTTTCATGTACTGTTTCATTTGTTAGCAAATTGATACCAACTTCATCTTTTACTCTCTTCAGTAACCAACATATCAGAATCTATAACATTTGTTGCTGGCAAAATGCAGAGGTTAAAAGAACAACTAACTAAAGTATTACAACAGAAGAAAAACGGGAGACAGGTGAGTGCATGGTTAACATTTCTAAATGGTTTCTAAAGTGGTTCCTACTTCCCCAAGTATATTGCCCCTATCATCGGCAAGAATATAGGGTCGGTCAGTTGTTTTAGTTTTAGCAAATGACTCTAAAAATAACCAAAAATTCATTTTGTAATTCCACTATAATTGAAGTTTGCTGGGCTGAGGTACACTATATTGCCCTCTATGTTCGACACAAACATGGTGGAATCTGGACACTTTGGTCCGTATGCACAAAAGAGTTAGACCGGGTCTAAAGTAAGATCTGGTTCTAAGTGGATTTTAGTTCCATCAGGAATTGTCCTTTACTCTTATTTCCTTACTAGAGTAGCTAGCAAATTCTAAAGATTTAAATGCAAAGTTCAAAAATAATACAAAATAACTTAAGCAAATGTAAAGGAAAATGTCCTTTCTCCTGGGACTAAATTCCACTTAGACTGGGTCTAATGTTAGACCTGACTAACTCTTTTGTGCTTACAGACCTTTAAGTTTAACTCTCGCCACAAATTTCAGAAATGTCCATTTTCATGACCATGACTTAGCATGCATTCAAATGAGTACATACAAGCCTTCAGATAGCTCTTGATATTTTGGGAAAATATTTCAAAACTTTTGAATTTTTATGTTGAAGTTTGTTTTGTTTTACTTACCATATATATCGCAAAAATATAGTTTTGACTGGGTTTATTTCAATGCTTTCATTTGATTTATTTCAGAGAGAAGATCCAGAAACTCAAATCGAAGTGGATTCAGCAAAATTTTAACAACCAGAAGTTCAAAAATAAATGTTTATATTTTCTTTACTTGAAATAACCTGTACCTCGGTAGACTACCCCGTAGTCCACTTGCCCATTGTGCATACTCTGGATATTGTATTTAAGCTTAAAACTCTGATTTAATTAATGTGTGCACAATTGATAGATTTTCACATCTGATCTTTTCAGTCACCCTACTCCCTCTGTTTGTTAGCTTCCCAAGTGGACTACTGACATTGGAGTGCGGTTTACATGCTTAACACGGCTGTCTATGAGCTTCTATGGATGAGATTGTCGGAAATCTGGCCTACTAAAATTGGCGATGATGTAATGCATCTTTAAATGGATCTGGCTTGTGATTGGTCGCCCAGATCTCGTTATGGTTTAAATCCTCCGGTACCTGTCATAACCATTAATAACTACATGGTACACAAGTATGTGGCCTACTTACGCCTTTGTGTTGTGTAATTGCATGAACGCATCAGTAAGTCAATGAGCGCGTCTTGTATTTGCTTATGTTAAATTTGATTGATAAACAAGTATGATTGACAGTGTGAGTGTTAGGGACTTTGCCTGTTCAAAATCACGTTTTTAATTGAATGTCCATAGTCTATTTTAACCTGGAATTTCGCGATTAATAAACTGGCAGATTCTAAAATCAGAATTGTTCAGTACTGAAGTGCCAATACAATTATGACATTATGATATGTTGCATTCAATAATATAAGCCACTTTACTTTTACTGTCACTAATATAATTATATTAACTTTTTCAAAACAATTTTATACTAGTATTTTGATGTATTAAATATCAGTATAATTTCGAGTTCAACTGAATGCTTTCATCATGATTAACATGCTTTTATTTATCAAAAATAGACTATGGCATAGTCTAGTACCTCGGTATCCAAGGCTACAGGTAACAAACTCCTGGGTCTGATTTCTCGAAGCATGGCTAGTGGTCAGGCTTCCTAAGCCAGCAGACTAGCCCTACCAATTTGATTAATTTATCTTTCTTGGTGATGCACAATGTGAAGTAGTAAGCACTGGTGTATAGGACAAATTGGGCTTAAGCCTGATGGCTTAGGAAGCCTGACCAATAGCCAAACTTCAAGACATGGGTCAGATGCAAAAACTACCTAGTATGACATGTGTTGGTGGCCTTGTCTCAAAGGAGTTTGAAAATCTTGCAAATCATATTTTGTATGTGAATTCTTCAATTGTGTGTGAAGGGAATGGAAATACTTTTGGGCACAGCAACGCAATTTGTTGGCAGGTATTAACCATAGCATGCAGTGGCGGCACCAGGAATTAGCATGATCATTCCTTGTCACACATAACAGGTAAAAACCATCTTGGCTTAAGGGTCTTGTTAGACTGGATGTGCACACTGAAATCACAAGTAAATTCTTGAGTAATGACAACTGCCACCAGAGCAAAAGTAATATTGAAGTTGTTTACTACAGTGGGCAATCCTTTCTCATCACCGGTAACTGTTGTAATAGTTATTTATTTTGACATCTATTCCAGCTCCACTGACACCTCATTAATTTCCCTGGACATTTGGATGTATTGAAATGGGCGACGTGTCATGTCAAAAGGAGACACTTTTGGGCAGGTTATCAATTTTGAGGTTTTTACATATCTTAAATATAGAGATATTTTGCTCCACATCGTCGTTTCCCCCAATGAAATCGGACATACCTAAGCGAAGATATTGTGTTCGTAAGTTATAGCATTATAAAATTGGAAATTGACATATCGGCCTTTAAAAATATTATTGACAATGTAGAGAGTAGGAATTACCTTGAAAAATGTCTCAAAAATACAAGATGCCAGTTATATTCGGTCTAAAACTATCAGACAATATTTTGAACATTAATAACATCACCAATTGACAGCAAACCCAAATTGTGAAAAAAATCACCCCGGGCAGATTTTTGGCTGTTTCTCCATTTACTATCCTGCCCAAAAGTGTCTCCTTTTGACATGACACGTCACATGGGTATTACCAGGGATTGACACGTCACATGGGTATTACCAGGGATTGAGTTTTGAAAATAACAGGTGTGCTACAAATGGCACTTCTGGAAATGCTAAGGTGGGCTGTCAGGTGTGCTATTAAATTGCACTCGGTGAGAAGTTTAGGAATTGAGGTGTGCTATAAATCGCACTCGGACAGGCAATTTAAGGTGTGCAATCGCACTTGCGCGCCCTAAGACTCAATCCCTGTATTACCATTTTACTTTGAAAAATCAATATAATAGGGCTGTAGTGATAGTGTTTGTGCCTAAGCCTAATCCTACCCAAGCAAGTATGCACAATGATGTCAACGTGGTATTATGGTAGAGGACATCATTGCCTGCAGTTTGTCAGTGTCATACCATAAAGATTCACCTAATGGCACTATGGGCTTCCTTGACTTAAGTGGAATTTTAGGCACAGCCTATAATAGGAGAGACTGGACTTGGGTTATTTTTAGCAAATTTCCCTGGCAACTTACAGCTCAAAAACAAAACATTCCAAGCATGCACTCAGCGCCAGGTGTAACGCTTGTGATGTGCAGTGGGCGCATGGTCCAGTGACCTACGCGATCTGCGCTAGTTGTTTTCACTGGCACTTGGTTGTTTTCACTGGTATGACGTAGCTCCGTCCTTGGGATTTCAGAGGAGGGAGCTTTCTATTTGCACATGAAATTTACCCCAAGGCAAGGAGCCCAGGTGCATTATCTTTACGGTAATAAGTGACTATTGTCTGCCAATGGAAGTGAACTAGGGCAGTAATTTTTGTAACAAAAGGATCGACCATCTGCATTGTCTACTCTCTGGAAATTTATGATTTTTTCCAAAATTTGTCCAATTTTGACTCAGAAATTCCTGAATTGAATAATTGAAATAGAGAATTGCAATTTCTTGCACATCAAATCTATTTTTCACTGGGCAAATATTGCCACATACGTGTAAATACAGTGAAATTAATTAATTTCAGTCCATTCTCATCAATACTTGAGGATTCTATAGACAATTGGCATGAACTTGAAGAGTTAATCAAATCTGTTAACCATACGTAGACTCACATGATTAGTTTGTATAAAAATCTATTTTATTCACATTCAGCTACAATACATAATACTCAAATATAGTAAAATATGCTCACATGTCATTGACATTATTAGATAAAATGCTCTTTAAATAATTATTTGTAACATCAATGATAAAAGACAAATTCATGACACCTTTATCCTTAATATTCCACATAGTACTGACTGAGTGGTTGCTTTGATTTATTTTCCATATTTACTGTTTGATTTGGACTGTTTTGATTTGGACTTGATAGGTATATTTGGCTATTCTGGTTGAGATCCCTATACATCCCTCTATAGAAGAAATCTGCCATACAGGGAGTGGCAATTTCAAATGGGGAAACCTTTGCCTTATTTTATATGTGTATGACAATGATGTATATTTTGTAAATAAAATAACACTTGATAGCAATTCTGTGATTTGGTGTGTCAGAAAATATTCTTCTTTCTCAAGGTTCTTCTAGTACTATGATTTATGACTCCAGGATTCACAGGCATCACCAGCCTCTGTAATGGCATTGTGATTTTATCAGTATGCCTATGTGTACTTGATCAAATTTCATTGCTTCCTGGGCAGTGAAACAAACTCGGATATAGTGCATGTAATTTTTTTCCCCTCCCCCCCCAGCATGAAGCAATTAAAAAGAAAGATGTGTCTTTGAAGAGGACTTACTCCATATGCCAGAAAAATACAGAACTAATTTGTTTGGGATTAAAAAATATTACCCTGTTTTGTCAAGTGAAACATAGGGCCTAACTAGCAATAAAAGTCAAAATTTTAATATTTGGTTAATTTTCGGAAATAAGGACCAAAAACATGCGTTTTTATGGTGTTTATCGTATGCTGTGACAATCAAGCCCAAAGACTAATTTCAGTTTATGCATTCTAATTTTTGGAAAAGACATGTTTCACTTTTATAACCAACCATTAAATTAAAGTAACACAAAAAAGTGAAAATTAGAGCAAAATTTTGGCATATATACTCAAGATTTTGAATGCTTGAGACTAGTTCCACGTCTGATTTTTGTGACTCATTTGTCAGAAAACATGACAAAAATGCATGTTTTTGGCTCTTTTTGCAAGAAATTAGTAAAATAGTGAACTTTTTCTTATATCTCCAGTTAGGACTAAATGAATGATTAAGATTGAGCTATGTTTCATTTGGCAGAACTTGATAATATTTTTTTAATCTCAAAACATTTGTGCTGTATTTTTCTGGAATGGGGAGTAGGAGCCAACAGTTTCACCACCCTGGAAACAATGCAACCAGATCATGCCCTATACACATGCTGAATACAAGGTGAATACTTAAAAACAAAGATGCTGAAGTGTGTTACACTTGTAAGTATGGGACATTTTGAGGGGTCCGTGACATAAAGACGTAACTCCATTTTTTTGCGATAATGAGATTTTGATATCATAATTTTCAGAAACATGAGCACTTTCTAATAAACATAGAAGTAACTCCATTTAGCACCCCCATTGAAAGTCTGTTTCACAATGGCCAGTGAAACAGACTTTAAATACAAAAGTCAATGTGGACGATTAACTCATTTTTCTCAGAATGGCCAAAATGGAGTTTCATCTGTGTGTCACTCACCCCTCGATTTATTTTTGAGGACAAGGTAACATTTGTGGAACTTCTGCCTTACATACTCCTGTGAATCAGATATTGGGCAAATTTTATGCTTGGTTTTTTACTACAAGCCCAAACTGAATGAAAACAGGTGATAGCACCCTCAATAACCACATTAGCTATAGACCACTTGACATCATTGTTTATCAACAAAGGCGAGGGACTGGTCTATCGATATGCTTGAACGAACCACTACACTGTTCAATGACTTTGTTGTACCGGGTGTCCCAAAAAAAGGTTACATGTAGATTTTTGAAAATAATGTAAGTTAATGTTAACAAATTAAATTATCCTTTTCATGACATAACCTATGTAGCCTCTACTAGTACCCCTGTGAATGTCAAGTTCACAACGTGCGTAATTAGCCTGCATTCCACGCATTCCTGAGCAAGTTGTTTACCATGTTTACGTTACATAATGCAACACGAGGTTCACTGCCCGCATGCACGTGCACGGTGCATTTGGCGCTGGTCATTTGAAGAGGTCCAGCCATAGCATGGCAGACGCAATTTATTATTTTGTTGAACAGATAATTAAATTAATTGTTAAGTATTATTTCGAATGGACAATATTCTTACAGTTTTTTACACAGCAGCGATTTCAACTTTAAAAAACCTAAATGCAAATTGTTATTATCGTAATGCTGGTGGCAGGAGATACAGCGTGCAGAACTGCTTTGACCAAAAAGTGTTCCTCTCTAGTGACCATCTTCCTTTATTTTTTACCACCAAGAGTCAAGAAGCTCTATACAAATATGCAATATTTAATCGTGAATATGGTTCTTTATAGTGCAATAAGTTTTTCAGCCATGAACAAAATAATAATAAAAAATAAGAGATAAAGTAATAAGAACAAATAGAAAACAAAGATGTGCTTGTGTTCAACTTTCGTTGTACAATATTTTGATGATAAGTCACTCTTGACACCCATGTCATCTTGCGTTCATAAGTTAAGTTGCTTTTACGACACGGAGTTGAAATTTAGCAGACAGTTACAAGAAGGATGAATACATAATACCTGAAAAAATGACACTGTTTGGTTGTACCATCGCAAAATGCGGTTAATTTTCTACATGTAACGTTTTTATGGGACACCTTGTACTATATGAAATGTGGTGGGTGATTTAAAATGCACATGCCCTGAGCAAACTACGAAGCGTACGCACACTGCAGGGCAAAGAGCAATGGAAATAAGTTCCACATGTGCTTTAAACAGGGGTATATATGTAATGCAGTACTTCACTTATATGACCTATAAATTATCAAATTTGCACTCTGAATTACAAAATGTCTGTTTGAAACAAAGCATGATGAATCCTGTTTTCCAAGAAGATCCCATGTTCAAAACAAACTCCACACTACAACAACTGAATAATAGTATCAAAAATACTGCTGCACAATGCTTTATATATAATATATAATTATTGTATTTCTCACAAGATAAACCTTTCTTTGACTAAATATTGTACACGAATATGGAATAAATACTTAAGTTTCATATTCTACATTTTATTTACAAAATCAAGTTAAATTGCATAAATTAAAAACTTGCCCTACAAAAATAAATACAATACAGCAACACATACCAATAAAAGGTATTTGAAAGTAGTGAAAAATATACAACATTCAGACAAGAAGTTGCAGTCCAATATCCATTACCTGACATGAGATGGTCTATTTTACATGACCTGTGCTATTATTGTGCAATTCCATTTAAAATCCACACACCCCCTGTGGAAAATTTCAGTGCCATCACAATTCTAGTTGCACCTTCTGGTCAACCCAGCTGGATATACTTGCTAGTTTTATATGAAATTACAGCTGAAAAATGTATCAAATCTAGTTACAATTTGAATTCAGACAATTTGGGTTTTTTTTAAATATTTTTATATGGTTGACAAACTGTTGAATTCAAAGATCTGCCACAGTGGGGGTGTGGTTTTAAAATGACACTGCCAATTGAACAAGCTATATGTTTACTGGTAACCAGTAAGTTTGCAGTTTTCGCACCCTGACAGCAACGTTACCAGCCAGGACACTGGCTGTCGGTTTAGTTTCCCAGTACAATCTAGCACCCTGACAGCAACGTTACCAGCCAGGACACTAGCTGTCGGTTTAGTTTCCCAATACAATCTAGTGATATATGCAATGTTGGACTGCACTACAAAGAATTCACAATTATATAACAAAATATCTTTTTCAACTAATTTACAATATTAATGCACATATCATGAAGTACATACACTTATTAAGGAACAAAATCAAAACTTGTCCGGTTGCTATTGTTCTAAACAATGGAAACCGGACGGAACCAGCAATTGACCGCTGGTCGAATTTTTATTCCATCCCTAAAGACAAGCAGGGTATCCTTTTTACTCCTCATCTCGACAAGCAAGACCACTACATCACAATCCTTGTGAGAATTCAATTGCAACTTATGTGTGACCCCATCAAAGCCAACAAGTCATTTGTCAACAAAAATAGGATTTGAGTTCTGATCAAATTTTTTTGTTATTTTCAAGAACTTAAAAATAGTCATACCTCTGGAATGCTAATTCAAATTTGGATAGAATTCTACTATAAATGTAAAATGGTTTGGTCCAACAAAATAACTTGCTTTTCTTGAGAGTGTCACATATTATACTTGACAAATAAGGTGAGACTAGCAATTGATTTGATCAAGTTTTTATTGCCCCTCATAAATCAGTAGTACCTTCAACTTAAATTGTTTTTCACAAGGTCTGATCATGATTACTGATCCTTGGTCAACTGAAATGAGTTTAAACCGGGGGTCCCAAAATGGTTACATGTAGATTTTTACCCAATTTCCTGTAAAATTTCTGAAATAAAGAAGTTTTTTTATTGATCAACACTTTAGAAGTGAGTTTATTCTCCGAGACATGTGCAAATGTGCTTTGATGTGCCCAAGCCAGTATAAACAACTAGGGGTGTACTCTAACTTTTTTGGCCACTACAAAAGAAAAAGTTAACCAGCCTGACAGAAATTTTACATGCCCGACATATAATATATCCAGAGCCACACTCAATAGTAATAAAAAGAACCACAATTTGTGTTGCTTTGTGTATGTGGGCCTATTTATTGATGCATGGGGAAAGGTACCTAGGGCTGTTCATTTTTCTGAGTTTTCGTATGATATTCACTATTCATGATCAATGCAATAACGCATCGTCAGGCCCGTATGCATACGCATATTTGTTGGGAGGGTGCAGGACTGTGGAACTTTATCAGATGAAAAAGTGCGATTATGTCAATTTTTTGTAAAAATTTGACAAATATTGCACTTTGTTTTGACTTTTTGGAACACTATCACCAAAAAGTAGACCTAGAAATGTTGGGACAAGACATCCCAGAGCAGCTCAGCTGAGGGCTGCAAATAATAACAGTTTATCATCCTCAATTTCTTACCGGCCAGGCATTTTGAAAATTTACCTGCTCGACAGCAAAGTTATCTGCCCCTGGTGTTCGGGCAGGTGTTAAATAAATCCCTGCCTACAACGCAGTCTGAAACACTTGGGACTCGACAACAGCAAATCTGTGTGTATACTCTTGCTGTCATCGGTGCAAGTGATGTCTTCATCTTTCCAGGGTGTAAGGTGCTTCTAACCTATGTGATGAATGATGGACTTAAAACATTGCTGGAGGTAGTTCATAACAAAAAGGCTATTGCTAGAAAGACAATGCAAAGAAAGATAATGTACAATACATTTAGAGGGGGAAAAGACAGCTGAGGAGGTAGAGGGCGCTTAACCCCTCACTCTGGTAAAGACCATCCTCTCACCGCAGGTCTAGATACACAAAATGACGCAGTTTGGATAGCTCATTTTATTGTGGCCAATGGCCAAGATACATTAAGATCAAGAGTTCTCAGTTACGCTGGGGAAATGAGAAGCCACTTTTTCCAGACAGGCAAAACTAAGGGAATTTAAGAAAAATCAGGGGAAACTGTGGAAAATGATCCAAGAGGGCAATCATTTTGACATATAAGACACATGCCTTGTGTCATGTGTTGCTCTGTCCCATGGTCAAGTTAAAGCCCAAGACAGACAGATCTGGAGGACACTTGTTGGCGGCCTATACCCTGGGAAGGGGTGAAAGGCGATAAGTATAAGTAATGGTCAAGCTCCTAACACAACTACAGGCATGAGAATGCATTGAAATGAAAAAAAGGAACATTCTGTGGAAATTTGGACCAAAAACAAAAAAGAAGGAATTCCTTTTAAACAGGATAAATCTCATGTCTGCAACTAAAATATTATCAATGCTGTGTCTTAGACTACACCAGGCACAAAAAGAAACTTGGATTATTCTGAAATAAACATTTTGTTAATTGGACATTGCTTTCTTATTTGACACCCTGTTCGTGAACATTGAGCAAGAATTGACCAAGCTATGCGCCTCCAAACCCCAAAATCAAAAGTAGCAATTTGAAAGATTCAATTGTGCCTGTTACACTGTGTGCTTTATTGATTGGCCCGTGGTGCTTGTGTGCAATACAACGATGCGTTCCCATTGAAAATCGTTGAAATTGCAACTTTTGATTTTGGGGTCTGAGGGTTTGGAGGCACATATCTTAGTCAATTCTTGCTCCATTTTCACAAACAGGGTGTCAAATGAGAAAGCAAAGTCCAATTAACAAAATGCATGTTTCAGAATAATCCACATTTATCAGGTTGTTGAACAGCAAGGATGACTATAACTGACGAGTTTCTTTTTGTGCCTGGTGTAGATGAAACAGAACACCCAGAAAGAGTAAAGAGGCTAAATGCAAGTCTCAAAGAAAACCTGAGGCAGAGGACATAAATGTCGGTAATGATGAAGCTCAGCTATGGAGAATTTGAGAGTACACATAATGATTGTAATCTGTTGGTGTTTGACTCAAATTCTGCAGAATTTGGCCCAGTCAGCTACATGTCAAACCAAGTAAAAATGTAGGTAATGATGAAGCGCAGCTATGAAGAATTTGTGTGTACACACAATGTAATCTGTTGGTAATTGACTCAAATTCTGTCAAGGCAGAATTTGGATCCATCAGCTTCATAGTATGAAGCTTCAATGTAAAAGAGACAGCGTGGGGGATTCCTTAACTAAACGGGTATATGGTCAACAGATATTCCAACTTCACCAGCACCTCAGACATATGCAGAGGTGCTACTCAAATTCTGTCAAGGCAGAATTTTCCTTTGTCAGCTACTTGCCAAACCAAGTAAAAATGTAGGTAATGATGAAGTCAGGGGTGTGATTTTTCCGGATTTTTTTATAAAGAAATAAACAATCGCCGGAATTTTAGAAAATCCCCAAAATTCCCCCAACCCGGAAAATCAAAAAAATAATCTGTGCCGCAACGATCTTTTTTAAAGAATTCTTGTTAGTTTATGCTCACAAAATAGCCTCATTTGCACCTTCTGCCGGCTTTATGCGCCGCGGTGCGCCGTTGTGCATGATCAGAACATATGCTGTGGCTTGGCAAGCGTGGTATGAGGCTACCGTCGGCTATGTTTGATTTGAGATCGTTTTGTCGTGTTTGTGAACATTGTGAGTGGCAACAAGTGCAAAATCATGGCTCAATCGGCACAATACATCGACCAAGATGGAGATCTCCAAGTGGATAAAGGCCTCAAAAATGCATGGAAATTTAGTTGGCCCGAAGATAAGCAAAACATTGCCGACTTGGCCAGTACCAAGAAAGTTTATTTTCGCGATTTTTTCAAAAAAGTGAACAAACGCGGCTACTGCAAATGCCAGTGGTGCGACTGTCTGCTTAAATACGAAGACGGTGGAAAAAAAGATCTCAGGAGGCATGTTTCATCAAAGAAACATTGGTCTAAAACTAAGTTAAGAATTACGAACTACAGTCTTGGAGGTAAGGAAATCCAATTTTATATTAATAATTGTAGTACCAAGCAATGTTTCATGGCATGTTTCCGTTCGTACAGTCATTGAATGGTAGACGATTTAAATTGACTACCAGCAGGTACCAGCAGAACTTAGTTAATAATTGGGGACTAGGGGTGAGGCATTCATAAAGTGAAGTACTGTAAAAGTAGAAATTTTTGCGAGGTTTTTATTTTCGCGAATTTCGCGAGTGGACATAAAATCGTGAAAATAAAAACTCGCGAAAATAACCTTTTGCATTAGGTTTCTATTGTATCAATATCAAAACCACGAAATTTAATTCTCGCGCAATTGACAAAATGTTCAAAATCGCGAAAATATCTTCTCGCGAAAATATTGACTTTTACAGTATTTTAACAGTTTCTCATTTTTGCATTTTACCCCATGAAATTGCATCTCCAGTGGTGTTCAAGTGTGTAAAGCCCCTCATTTCGGGGCTTCACCACTCGACCCCTGACGGGCGTGCCCCTGGATTCCCACCAGGGGCCCTTAAGCTGGCCCCTGGACCCCGGCCGCAACAGCCGAGAGCTCCGCTTCGCAATTTTATTGCCTTGGTTTTTTTTTCAAAAACCACCAATCACACCCCTGTGAAGTGCAGCTATGGAGAATGTGTCACTAAGAGAGTAATTATACTATATACAAATTAAAACTATAGGAGACCGGCCTACAGGATTTGGGTTCCTTGTTTCGTGAAAACTTTCCAACAAATATATGGTATATACCTGAAGACACAAGCATACCAAATTGTCTGGCGCTGGGATGTACTAAAAGGGTATGGTCAACAGATATTCCAACTTCACCAACACCTCAGACATGTGGAGGTGGTGCGTATATTACTTGTCAAACCAAGTCAAAATGTAGATAATGATTTAGCACAGTTATGGAGAATTTACACGTATACAGAATGTAATCTGTTGGTGTTTGGCTCACATTCTGTCAAGGCAGAATTTAGCTTAGTCAGCTACATGTCAAACCAAGTCAAAATGTAGGTAATGATGAAACTCAGCCATGGAGAATTTGTGTGAACACACAATGTAATCTGTTGGTGTTTGACTCGCATTCTGTCAAGGCAGAATTTAGCTTAGTCAGCTACTTGTCAAACCAAGTAAAAATGTAGGTAATGATGAAGTGCAGCTATGGAGAATTTGTGTGAACACAGAATGTAATCTGTTGGTGGTTCAATTTGGCTCTGTCAGCTACATGTCAAACCAAGTACAAATGTAGGTAATGATGAAGCACAGCTATGGAGAATTTGTGTGAACACAGAATGTAATTCTGTTGGTGGTTCAATTTGGCTCTGTCAGCTACATGTCAAACCAAGTAAAAATGTAGGTAATGATGAAGCGCAGCTATGGAGAATTTGTGTGAACACAGAATGTAATTCTGTTGGTGGTTCAATTTAGCTCTGTCAGCTACATGTCAAACCAAGTACAAATGTAGGTAATGATGAAGCACAGCTATGGAGAATTTGTGTGAACACAGAATGTAATCTGTTGGTGGTTCAATTTGGCTCTGTCAGCTACATGTCAAACCAAGTACAAATGTAGGTAATGATGAAGCACAGCTATGGAGAATTTGTGTGAACACAGAATGTAATTCTGTTGGTGGTTCAATTTGGCTGTCAGCTACATGTCAAACCAAGTACAAATGTAGGTAATGATGAAGCACAGCTATGGAGAATTTGTGTGAACACAGAATGTAATTCTGTTGGTGGTTCAATTTGGCTCTGTCAGCTACATGTCAAACCAAGTAAAAATGTAGGTAATGATGAAGCGCAACTATGGAGAATTTGTGTGAACACAGAATGTAATTCTGTTGGTGGTTCAATTTGGCTCTGTCAGCTACATGTCAAACCAAGTACAAATGTAGGTAATGATGAAGCACAGCTATGGAGAATTTGTGTGAACACAGAATGTAATTCTGTTGGTGGTTCAATTTGGCTGTCAGCTACATGTCAAACCAAGTACAAATGTAGGTAATGATGAAGCACAGCTATGGAGAATTTGTGTGAACACAGAATGTAATTCTGTTGGTGGTTCAATTTGGCTCTGTCAGCTACATGTCAAACCAAGTAAAAATGTAGGTAATGATGAAGTGCAGCTATGGAGAATTTGTGTGAACACAGAATGTAATCTGTTGGTGGTTCAATTTGGCTCTGTCAGCTACATGTCAAACCAAGTAAAAATGTAGGTAATGATGAAGCACAGCTATGGAGAATTTGTGTGTACACATAATGTAATTCTGTTGGTGGTTCAATTTGGCTCCACCAGATACTTGTCAAACCAAATACAAATGTAGGTAATGATGAAGAACAGCTATGAAGAATTTGTGTGTACAAATCTATAGGAATTGAGAAAGATGTCCACAAAGACACATTTTCGAGAGAAAGAGGCAGAATTTGGCTCCATCCCACACATTGAAGATGGAGATATATACATATTAAATCACATATTGTTACATGAAAGGAGAATTTGGTAGGGTCACAACAGAAGAGGGCAAGATTGGAAGAGAGAAAGTTACTGGTGGTGGAGAAGCTGGTAGTGGAGTAGAAGTGGAGTAGAACATCTACTCGCACATTTATGCAAGGAAATACAAGCTTATAATCTTCTCTTATTAATGGTGAAATCTGCGCTGACAAATAGCCATGGAAATGTGAATGATGCGTCCTAAAAAACATTGCGAACCACATTCACCAATTACAATGTTATGTCCAGAGTGGTTAAGTGTGCCAAAATGTCCAGTGCTGCATGGGATGCACTCAATGTAACAGAGAAAGTGTTAGGGATTCTATAACCAAAAGTGATTCGACCCTACATCAACAATGTGCATCAAACCCTACCAGGTGGGTTAAAGTTTGGTAAATTTTATCTAGATCGTCTCCAGATATACCGGAAGTGGCCTAACGACCTCTGACACATATCGCGGGAAATCCCAAACATCGGAAGCCATTTTAATTCATCGCTCTGTTTTCATCGCCACATCATCATGATCGTGAACCACAGTCTTAAATTCAATTTTGTATCCCGGTTTGCAGATAAAATAATTAGAAAATTAGAGTGGTAGAAGAGTTACCTTTACCTTGCAGGAGTCAAAAACGCTGGCAGAGTTGTAGGCCAATGGTGAAATCCAAAAGAAATTTAACAGCATGGTCCACAACGGGAAGATATGGGATGACTGGGCAAAAGAATTTAACCCGATATATCCCGAGAAGATGCACAACAACGCCCAGCTAAAATAAAAAATCGAAATTGCTGAAAAAGTGGTATAGGGATTATAAAAAAGGGCAGGGGATGTCGGGGGCAGCTGGAGAAAGGGACGACCTGTGGGACTTGATGGACACTGTAGAGGGGAGGAAAGAATTACCAAACCATCACACATAGGGGATACCCTGACACTGTTGCTGCTAGACAAGGACATGAAGGAGGAAGATGCAGATGATAAGAGCACCAGCATGACCAGTAATGAAGACATGGTATCAGATGCCAGCACATATCAAGGTAAGTACAGTGAAAGTCAAATTTGTTCCGAGGTTTGTGGTAAAAGTGCAGGATGATTGAAAAATCTATCCACTGCATTCACATCAGTGTGTCAAATATGATCATTATTTGATACAATTTTAACATAACCAAGTACTATGTCAAATATGTATCAAATATATTTTGACACAGATTTGACATATCAAAAGTATGTCAAATATGATCCTGTTTGACATAATTTTTTTAAATACAAATTTGACATATGTCAAATTTATGTCAAATTTGTGACAAATAAATGTCCCAATTCTTATCGTTTTTGTTTGACATGATTTTGACAAATGTCAAAATTGTGTCAAATTTCGGTCAGGGAAAAAAATACAGATTTTAATCTGGATGAGATCCCAAGAGGCATGTTGCATTCAACGATTATTATAGCCATTACAGATGCAGTGGCAGACTTCAGTGCACAATATGTGTTAGTTTACAATGCACAAGTAAAATACAGATTTACCTTGAGGTAATCTTGACGAGATCCACAAGACATGTTGCATTCAACAATTATTATAGCCATTACAGATGCAGTGGCAGACTTCAGTGCACAATATGTGTTTGTTTACAATGCACTATAGTATAAAATACCCGTAGGTTTAATCTTGATGAGTTCCAAGACGCATTGCATTCAACGATTATTATAGCCATTGCAGTGGCAGACTTCAGTGCACAATATGTGTTTGTTTACAATGCACAAGTAAAATACAGATTTACCTTGAGGTAATCTTGACGAGATCCACGAGGCATGTTGCATTCAACAATTATTATAGCCATTACAGATACAGTGGCAGACTTCAGTGCACAATATGTGTTAGTTTACAATGCACAAGTAAAATACAGACTGAATCTTGATGAGGTCCAAGATGCACTAACCAACATCCAAGACCATGCAAAAAGACCCTTAGGGCTCATATTGAAATTCCCTTACACAGTAAGGTGTGCACCATCCTGCAGCTTTCCTGTGCTAGCCTTCTTTGGTTAAAATCCTGGGCAGGGTGTATCACTGATGCATATAATCCATCCGTTTTATGACCGAGCTTTCCTGAGGCGCGCACTTAGCGAGGGGAAGCCTGCCTTCTTTCTGTGTGAAAACGTGGTAGGGTATTTCAATATGAGCCCTTAGTGTTGTTTACACCTCAGGTAAGTATTATTTAACAGACCTGCCATCTTGCAGATTTTAATATGTGTTTATTCATTTCTCGCCATATTCTGTTGGATGTGACATGAAGGTATACATCTTTTCAGCATGATAGTGATGATATGAGCAAGGAAAGAATAGATTTAGTCTTGATGATACTACACAACAACTAAAAATACCTTCAGTGTTGTTTACACTTCAGGTAAGTATTATGTAACAGACCGGCCAGTGCACAATATAAGTGTTTAGTCATTTCTCACCATATTCTGTTGGATGTGCCATGTATACATTTTTACCGCATAATTGTAATGGTATGAGCAAGGCAAGTACAGGTTTAGTCTTGATGATACTACACAACAGCTAAAAAGACCATCAATGTTGTTTACACCTCAGGTAAGTATTATGTAACAGACCTGACAGCTTGCAGACTTTGGTACACAACAACTAAAGAGACTCTTGTTGTTTACACCTCAGGTAAGTATTATGTAACAGACCTGTCAGCTTGCAGACTTCGGTACACAACAACTAAAGAGACTCTTGTTGTTTACACATCAGGTAAGTATTATGTAACAGACCTGACAGCTTGCAGACTTCGGTACACAACAACTAAAGAGACTCTTGTTGTTTACACATCAGGTAAGTATTATGTAACAGACCTGTGAGCTTGCAGACTTCGGTACACAACAACTAAAGAGACTCTTGTTGTTTACACATCAGGTAAGTATTATGTAACAGACCTGACAGCTTGCAGACTTCGGTACACAACAACTAAAGAGACTCTTGTTGTTTACACATCAGGTAAGTATTATGTAACAGACCTGTCAGCTTGCAGACTTTGGTACAGAACAACTAAAGAGACTCTTGTTGTTTACACATCAGGTAAGTATTATGTAACAGACCTGTCAGCTTGCAGACTTTGGTACACAACAACTAAAGAGACTCTTGTTGTTTACACATCAGGTAAGGTAAGTATTATGTAACAGACCTGTCAGCTTGCAGACTTTGGTACACAACAACTAAAGAGACTCTTGTTGTTTACACATCAGGTAAGTATTGTGTAACAGACCTGACAGCTTGCAGATTTTGGTACACAACTAAAGAGACTCTTGTTGTTTACACATCAGGTAAGTATTATGTAACAGACCTGTCAGCTTGCAGACTTTGGTACAGAACAACTAAAGAGACTCTTGTTGTTTACACATCAGGTAAGTATTATGTAACAGACCTGTCAGCTTGCAGACTTCGGTACAGAACAACTAAAGAGACTCTTGTTGTTTACACATCAATATCTTGGAATGTACTTTTAAGTAAAGTAGAAATCTATCAGATCATGTACACATTGATGATGTTATTCGTAAAGGAAATAGACTTATAGGTTACATAAAATCAATAATCAAGACGACTTTAATCGGGTGTATTATGGCGATCTCTTATGGAAAACTATTGCGCTACCAACCATCAATTACGCATGCTCAGTCTGGACCTGTGCTAGTGCCTCTGATCTTAAAAAGATTGAAAGCCTCCAACTACAGATGGCAAGATCGATACTACGCGCAAGCAGAAACACCGCAAAAGAGGCGTTACATGGTGAATTAGGCTGGGACTCAATTTCATCAATACAGACTAATTATAGAATTAAGTATTTTGATCGACTTCTGAACATGAGTAACGATAGATTTCCAAAAGTAATGTTTAACACTCTCTTCTCGATGTATGATACTACAGGTAAAACTACTCAATGGAAATGGTTTACACATATCCAAGAGGCACTCACTTACTGTGGTCTAGATCATATGTTCTCAAACAGAGAACCTTTTAACAGTAACTGGGTGAACTCGTTTAATTATATTAAAAAGAACTAGATGATAAATTATGGTTAGAGATGGCTTCAACAAAGAAAACTCTGGTAAATTACTGTAAATATAAGGAAAAACCAAGCTTAGAAGATTATCTTCTTGATTCCACAGATTTTTATGGAAGTTCGCTTAAGTTTAAAGCTCGTACTAATACGCTTCCACTTGAATATAACATTAAATCTTGGCATGAACATAACATGGGTATATGTAAATTATGTAATATCGATCTTGAAAGTACCAATCATTTCCTCTTCACATGTCAGAAATTAAATCACATAAGAAACGAAGAATATGATAAACTTAAAAATGAACTGAGCACGCACAACTTTTCTTCTTTCTGGCAATGGTTCTACTTTCAAAGTAATGATAATTACGATGTTAAATGTTTTCTAATGATGGAAAACATATATATTGTTGATAGAATGTTAGGTTACATTTTTGATAAATTCAGTAAAAGTTATATCAAGCGCGCTTGGAGATTAAGAACAGAAATAATTAACTCAAGCAAGTAATCACTATTATGAAGTTGACACTTATTCATGAATGGCCTAAATGTACATAAATATGACATGTTTAATTTAATATCTGTAAATAATTATGTTTTTGATGGAGTCCTCGTACTTCCACTTATTTTGTGATGGTTATTATCTTTTATATGTTTAAACTTTTTATGTACTGTAATATTGATGTGGACGCACCATCGGGTAGATGAGTGCCACTGTTGTAAAAGTGAAGATTCCAAATAAATCTATCTATCTATCTATCTATCAGGTAAGTATTATGTAACAGACCTGACAGCTTGCAGACTTTGGTACAGAACAACTAAAGAGACTCTTGTTGTTTACACATCAGGTAAGTATTATGTAACAGACCTGTCAGCTTGCAGACTTTGGTACACAACAACTAAAGAGACTCTTGTTGTTTACACATCAGGTAAGTATTATGTAACAGACCTGACAGCTTGCAGACTTCGGTACAGAACAACTAAAGAGACTCTTGTTGTTTACACATCAGGTAAGTATTATGTAACAGACCTGTCAGCTTGCAGACTTCGGTACAGAACAACTAAAGAGACTCTTGTTGTTTACACATCAGGTAAGTATTATGTAACAGACCTGTCAGCTTGCAGACTTTGGTACACAACAACTAAAGAGATTCTTGTTGTTTACACATCAGGTAAGTATTATGTAACAGACCTGACAGCTTGCAGACTTCGGTACACAACAACCAAAGAGACTCTTGTTGTTTACACATCAGGTAAGTATTATGTAACAGACCTGACAGCTTGCAGACTTTGGTACACAACAACTAAAGAGACTCTTGTTGTTTACACATCAGGTAAGTATTATGTAACAGACCTGTCAGCTTGCAGACTTTGGTACACAACAACTAAAGAGACTCTTGTTGTTTACACATCAGGTAAGTATTATGTAACAGACCTGACAGCTTGCAGACTTCAGTACACAACAACTAAAGAGACTCTTGTTGTTTACACATACAAGTATTATGTAACAGACCTGACAGCTTGCAGACTTTGGTACACAACAACTAAAGAGACTCTTGTTGTTTATACCTCAGGTAAGTATTATGTAACAGACCTGTCAGCTTGCAGACTTTGGTACACAACAACTAAAGAGACTGTTGTTGTTTACACATCAGGTAAGTATTATGTAACAGACCTGACAGCTTGCAGACTTTGGTACACAACAACTAAAGAGACTCTTGTTGTTTACACATCAGGTAAGGTAAGTATTGTGACCATTGTGTAACAGACCTGTCAGCTTGCAGATTTCGGTACACAACAACTAAAGAGACTCTTGTTGTTTACACATCAGGTAAGTATTATGTAACAGACCTGACAGCTTGCAGACTTCAGTAAACAACAACTAAAGAGACTCTTGTTGTTTACACATCAGGTAAGTATTATGTAACAGACCTGTCAGCTTGCAGACTTTGGTACACAACAACTAAAGAGACTCTTGTTGTTTACACCTCAGGTAAGTATTATGTAACAGACCTGTCAGCTTGCAGACTTTGGTACACAACAACTAAAGAGACTCTTGTTGTTTACACATCAGGTAAGTATTGTGTAACAGACCTGACAGCTTGCAGATTTTGGTACACAACAACTAAAGAGACTCTTGTTGTTTACACATCAGGTAAGTATTGTGTAACAGACCTGACAGCTTGCAGATTTTGGTACACAACAACTAAAGAGACTCTTGTTGTTTACACATCAGGTAAGTATTATGTAACAGACCTGACAGCTGGCAGACTTTGGTACACAACTAAAGAGACTCTTGTTGTTTACACATCAGGTAAGTATTATGTAACAGACCTGACAGCTTGCAGACTTCGGTACACAACAACTAAAGAGACTCTTGTTGTTTACACATCAGGTAAGTATTATGTAACAGATCTGACAGCTTGCAGACTTTGGTACACAACAACTAAAGAGACTCTTGTTGTTTACACATCAGGTAAGGTAAGTATTGTGTAACAGACCTGTCAGCTTGCAGATTACGGTACACAACAACTAAAGAGACTCTTGTTGTTTACACATCAGGTAAGTATTATGTAACAGACCTGACAGCTTGCAGACTTCAGTAAACAACAACTAAAGAGACTCTTGTTGTTTACACATCAGGTAAGTATTATGTAACAGACCTGTCAGCTTGCAGACTTTGGTACACAACAACTAAAGAGACTCTTGTTGTTTACACCTCAGGTAAGTATTATGTAACAGACCTGTCAGCTTGCAGACTTTGGTACACAACAACTAAAGAGACTCTTGTTGTTTACACATCAGGTAAGTATTGTGTAACAGACCTGACAGCTTGCAGATTTTAGTACACAACAACTAAAGAGACTCTTGTTGTTTACACATCAGGTAAGTATTATGTAACAGACCTGACAGCTTGCAGACTTCGGTACACAACAACTAAAGAGACTCTTGTTGTTTACACATCAGGTAAGTATTGTGTAACAGACCTGACAGCTTGCAGATTTTAGTACACAACAACTAAAGAGACTCTTGTTGTTTACACATCAGGTAAGTATTATGTAACAGACCTGACAGCTTGCAGACTTCAGTACACAACAACTAAAGAGACTCTTGTTGTTTACACATCAGGTAAGTATTGTGTAACAGACCTGACAACTTGCAGACATCGGTACAGAACAACTAAAGAGACTCTTGTTGTTTACACATCAGGTAAGTATTGTGTAACAGACCTGTCAGCTTGCAGACTTCGGTACACAACAACTAAAGAGACTCTTGTTGTTTACACATCAGGTAAGTATTATGTAACAGACCTGACAGCTTGCAAACTTTGGTACACAACAACTAAAGAGACTCTTGTTGTTTACACATCAGGTAAATATTATGTAACAGACCTGACAGCTTGCAGACTTCGGTACACAACAACTAAAGAGACTCTTGTTGTTTACACATCAGGTAAGTATTATGTAACAGACCTGACAGCTGGCAGACTTTGGTACACAACAACTAAAGAGACTCTTGTTGTTTACACATCAGGTAAGTATTATGTAACAGACCTGACAGCTTGCAGACTTCGTACACAACAACTAAAGAGACTCTTGTTGTTTACACATCAGGTAAGTATTATGTAACAGACCTGACAGCTTGCAGACTTCGGTACACAACAACCAAAGAGACTCTTGTTGTTTACACATCAGGTAAGTATTATGTAACAGACCTGACAGCTTGCAGACTTTGGTTCACAACAACTAAAGAGACTCTTGTTGTTTACACATCAGGTAAGTATTGTGTAACAGACCTGTCAGCTTGCAGACTTCGGTACACAACAACTAAAGAGACTCTTGTTGTTTACACATCAGGTAAGTATTATGTAACAGACCTGACAGCTTGCAGACTTCGGTACACAACAACCAAAGAGACTCTTGTTGTTTACACATCAGGTAAGTATTATGTAACAGACCTGTCAGCTTGCAGACTTATTGGAGGGAGTTTGTCCACTACAAGTAAAACTAGTACTACATGAACTCATTGTGAAAGGTTGATCCTTACGACATTCAAGTTTAAGTTTAAAGTTTTAACCTTATCATGCTTATGGTACATGTATCAGGTCTCTCTGACCGTGCATTTTGTCATGGAACTAAATTCTGGAAAAATCTTCTTTCTTTCAAATGGTTTCAAAGTCTCATTTAATGAAAAACTTAAGAGCATTAATGCACAATTATACAAGCTCATATTGTTGTAGTGAAGTAGATATCTCTGGATGTGGTATTTTACATGTAGAACTAGTGATTAATTGATTTTGTTAATAATGCTTTATTATATTGTTAAATACAAGAACATTCTGCTAAAAAGTAGTTCACAATGGCACCAAATTGGTTTTAATATTGCTAAAACCCAAGAGCTTCAAGGGGCTCCGCCGCCTCGAACCCCTGGGGTGCGCCCACCCATCTCTATGGACTATCATCAAGAAGATGAAGGATGAGGGAAGACGAACCAACCAATCAATTACCATGGCAAGAAGGGGGGATGATCCACCAAGAAGAAAGAAAGTGGAGAGAACTGGAGCAAAGGATAAATCAACTGCAAATGGGATTACGCAGCGGAGGCTGCATACTTGAACAATATTGGAGGGTGGTAGTATATGCAACGCATAATCATTTAGTATCACAGGGGTCAAATCATGCTATTTACTGAAATCATAGCCTCGGTTTGAGGCCAAAATGATGAAGTATAATGGAAAGGAGATCCCAAAGGATTGGTAAGACTTGGTGCACTTCAATCCAAAGACCTCCCAACAGGTTTGCTGTCTCATGATTGTGGCAATTGTTTACACATCATGTTCAACATGTAAATTGTGTAAACATGAAGATTATTTTACGATACTCTTGACAGAATCAACTGTAACCTGCCCTACTTCATGACTATATATCCCCTGTAGCTAGAGTGGAGTTCCAAGTATTAGGACTCCTGGGGAAGCTCCTAACAGGACCTTGGATGAGCAAGTTTTACAATACATGCGACTCCGGCATAGGTCATGTGAAGAAATGAATAGACATATGTTCTGTACTGAAGTCTGCAAGCTGACTGGTCTGTTACATAATATTTACCCGAGGTGTAGCAAAAGGTTACTGACTTCATAGACATGGGGACCATAAATGAAGAGTGTGCTAAGATTGAAAGGCAGTTGCTAGGTCAGGAACACCCCACTTGCCACCCCATGTCTTGGTATTGATGGTGCACGGGATATTCTTCTCAATGAAAATCCCCCATTGGATACTGGCAATACACAGGTGCTAGCAGCCATCAATTATTTCATGTCATTTCTGAAGCTGTACAAACGCTGGAATGTGCAGGATTTCTTGTCAGAGCTTTTGTGTCTGATGGTGCATCACCCAACATGAATTTTACCAACTACACCAAGACAAAGACCAGGTGACATTCTGCACAAGAAATCCAGTATATCCCTCAAGAAATATTTACTTCATCTGTGATGTGCTCCATTCTGTCTCAGAAAATCATCCTCATGGATAATCTCCTGAAAGAAGGAACACCACATAAAATATTATATCACTCATACATAAATTCTAGGCAGTTCATTGGTTGATTACCATTGATAATTTTTACTATCACCCTCTCCGTGTGATAGTCTTTACCATCATGTGCTCTGCCGTAGTGCGCCTGCGCCAAGCCGTGCGCTGACTCTTGGACTCGCCGATTTAGTTATGGGGTGGACCCCATAATGTGAAGTATATCACGGCAAAACATGGTGTTGTGTTGATGAAAAAATGTATTTCCTATCTTAAATAGTAATTTAGTAATAGAATTTATGCATGAGTGATATAAAACAAATATTAACTGTCTTAAATTCGTGTAATGGTCGAAATATAATCACTCGGTGAAAGATGTATTGTTCCATTCTAAATTCAAGGCTACTGTTCTTCTTGAAAAACCACCCTTAAATCAGCCAAATGCTGCCGCCACCTCCGATGGTAACTTATGGGGCAGAGAATTATACACAATAACTAAGACTGGAAAGAAAGTGTAACAGAACTCATACGTAAATCTGATTTGGACATGCTATCTACCAGGAGCAAAATATCAAAGACTATGTATCCTCCACAAGGCCATGGGGGGCACTTAGCATTACCAGTGCAAAACTACTTGCGGCCGACCCAGAGGCATACTCGCAGATCAGCACAAGGAGCATTCATCGAACACCAAACAAGAATTGACAGTTATAAGTATTCTTTTGTCCCAAAAACTGTGAAGGACTGAAATAGCATTCCATCCAACATTACCAGCATCCCAGATCTTGAACACTTCAAAATCACACTGGGTGATTTCATCAGAGCCCAGGATCGGAACATTAGGGACTAAAAAGTCCTAATTCGCGCACACCACAATCCTATGCGTCTTGTTCCAGAAGGAATGTTGCACAGTACTTAAAAGAAGAAGAAGAAGAGGACTATGCCACAACCTATCAAGGGCCCACGACGCAGTCATCAAAAAGGTTCCTCAACGAATCTCCTGTGACATCATTCAAACCGAATCACAGGTCAACATTTCAGCACCAGCCAATTAGGTCTGAAGATGCATCTCAGATGAGATGTGATACTGTAGTCAGCTCAAAATAGTAAGTCCAGATGAACAGTTTAATATTGAATTTTCTGTTCATTTGTAAAAGCACCAAACTCTGTTACGATTTTGTGAATTTTCAAAATTGTGTACCTGAAAATTGGTTGACCTGGAGCCCAATGTGGTATAATATAAATTTAACTGAGTCCAAGCTGCTGGAGATCCAGGCACAGCAAAGGTGCTGTATGTAAGGAAACGATGAGGCTCCGGGTCTATTGAAGCAAGTCACTACTCTAGAAATCATTTGCTTCTGAACATCTGGGAGAAGGTCCTTACATCTAAAAATCTAGCTTCATAATTTCTTCAAACTAATGGATCTTGGGGAAATCGGCAAGTGAGTTAGAGAGCCATGAAATGAGTGAAGGAGATGAGGGATCAACAGAGTAATACTTATGATGAAATTACAGAACATAACCCAATTGAGAACCGAGTAGAAATTTTGTGTGGTAATATTCAGCCCCTTCATTGATACTGTTTCATCACAACTAGAAGTGAGATTCTAAGACTCGAGAGTCAGGTAACAGTATGGAAACAGAAAACTCAAGAAAGTCAGGTGAAGTACAGAGGTGTAACAATGAAGCAAGTATAGAAGGCAGAGGTAAATTTTGGAAAGTAAGACCGAATCTTGTGCATTCCGTTCTAAAATCTATAGACCACTTGACATGTGACGTCACAACCAAACCAAAACACGATGCATGTTCATATTGCAGAGCAAAACACAGCTGACGCCGGCCATCTTTGATACACGCTTTCAATTCAAAATCATATCGCTCGATCACTATCAAAACAACTTCCAAAATACACAGTAAATTACTCTCAAAATGGAGCCAAAACCAGAAATTCTGGCTGGTATGAGCCAAGAGAAAGCGAGGGCTACTTGAAGTGAATGGCATCTGGAATGCTACAAGATCTGTACCAATTCAATGAGAATGCTTGGTTGCCAACTTCATTTGAGTAATGGCCGCCAATGAAGTTCAACAACCTGCACACTTACTTGATACATACACTACATACACTCAGAAATTCGCAACCAAGTGCAAGAATCCTTTTGGATTCTCCAAGTGGAATTTTGCAAGAATCCAGGGATTCTCGCCATATAACTTTGTATGATAAATTGAAATATTTACGAAGAATCCATTTAGATTCTTGCAATTTTGTTGACGAGAATCTTTGCGAGAATGGCTTCTCGGATTCTCACAGAATTTCTGACCCTGAAGCTTATCGATCAGAAGCCAAGGCATACAACTATTTTGTATCAGGACATACACATGCAGAATTGTGTGTTTGCTGAGCAAGACGACGGGGAACTCTGCTTTTTCAGAAGTCTCGTTCTACCAGGGCAAAGACAGAACTCACACAACGGCAACAACTTGTATGATGCCTGGGTGTGTCTATGCACGTGTATGGCAGGATAAGAAAAAATCAGCTTCCCTCAAATTATATAAAAAAATTATGTACTATGATGACAACTTCACCTTGGGCATCACCTATGGTCAATGTTACAAAGAAAGATGGCACTGTAAGACCCTGTATTGATTATCGGAAAGTTAACCAACTAACATCAATTTTGGGAGCTAGTTGCCTTACTCAAATAGATTGTTGTTTAGACTGCTTAAGAGGAGCAAAACTATTTCTGAATTTAGGCTTACAGCCAGGTTATTGGAACGCAAGAACAAGAACATTTAGGCTATTACTACAAGAACATTCCATAATCATTAATCCAGACACCTACAGCCAGCATAAAAAAAAACATGGAAGGCATATCAAAATAACTTGATTGCTGAACTTTTGGAGAAGGGCGAGCCCTCAATCATACTTGGTGGGATGGACAGGCTGATAACCCAGGAGTTTCTGCCATTTATGGCACATATACACACTTTTGGATTTGGGTTCTGGCAAGGATTTAGACCTTCAGCTTGCACAGGTAAATGCAATGAGTGCATAATATGTGTTTGTTTACAATGCACAAAGAAAGTACAGATTTAATCTTGATGAGATCCAAAAGGTATTGCATACAACTATTAAAACACAAAAAAAAAAAAAAATCACAGAGGGTATTAATAAGATCATCTGCAAATGCAAGTCTGACCATAAAATGGTCGAAGTAGTAATGAACCTGACTCAACCTTCTTCTTCTTACGTATGTCAGGAAGAAACAAGATATAAAAGCCAAAACAATAAATTTCATTAATATTGCAGGGCAAAACACAGCTGACGCCGGCCATCTTTGATACACGCTTTCAATTCAAAATCATATCGCTCGATCACTATCAAAACAACTTCCAAAATACACAGTAAATTACTCTCAAAATGGAGCCAAAACCAGAAATTCTGGCTGGTATGAGCCAAGAGAAAGCGAGGGCTACCTGAAGTGAATGGCATCTGGAATGCTACAAGATCTGTACCAATTCAATGAGAATGCTTGGTTGCCAACTTCATTTGAGTAATGGCCGCCAATGAAGTTCAACAACCTGCACTCTTACTTGATACATACACTAAGCGAGTTGACACATGAAGCCATCAAAGCTTCAGGGTCAGAAATTCGCAACCAAGTGCAAGAATCCTTTTGGATTCTCCAAGTGGAATTTTGCAAGAATCCATGGATTCTCGCCATATAACTTTGTATGATAAATTGAAATATTTACGAGAATCCATTTAGATTCTTGCAATTTTGTTGACGAGAATCTTTGCGAGAATGGCTTCTCGGATTCTCACAGAATTTCTGACCCTGAAGCTTATCGATCAGAAGCCGAGGCATACAACTATTTTGTATATTCAGGACATACACATGCAGAATTGTGTGTTTGCTGAGCAAGACGACTGGGAACTCTGCTTTTTCAGAAGTCTCGTTCTACCAGGGCAAAGACAGAACTCACACAACGGCAACAACTTGTATGATGCCTGGGTGTGTCTATGCAAGTGTATGGCAGGATAAGAAAAAATAAGCTTCCCTCAAATTAAATAAAAAAATCATGTACTATGATGACAACTTCACCTTGGGCATCACCTATGGTCAATGTTACAAAGAAAGATGGCACTGTAAGACCCTGTATTGATTATCGGAAAGTTAACCAACTAACATCAATTTTGGGAGCTAGTTGCCTTACTCAAATAGATTGTTGTTTAGACTGCTTAAGAGGAGCAAAACTATTTCTGAATTTAGGCTTACAGCCAGGTTATTGGAACGCAAGAACAAGAACATTTAGGCTATTACTACAAGAACATTCCATAATCATTAATCCAGACACCTACAGCCAGCATAAAAAAAAACATGGAAGGCATATCAAAATAACTTGATTGCTGAACTTTTGGAGAAGGGCGAGCCCTCAATCATACTTGGTGGGATGGACAGGCTGATAACCCAGGAGTTTCTGCCATTTATGGCACATATACACACTTTTGGATTTGGGTTCTGGCAAGGATTTAGACCTTCAGCTTGCACAGGTAAATGCAATGAGTGCATAATATGTGTTTGTTTACAATGCACAAAGAAAGTACAGATTTAATCTTGATGAGATCCAAGAGGTATTGCATTCAACTATTAGTCCCCCCCAAAAAAAAATCACAGAGGGTATTAATAAGATCATCTGCAAATGCAAGTCTGACCATAAAATGGTCGAAGTAGTAATGAACCTGACTCAACCTTCTTCTTCTTACGTATGTCAGGAAGAAACAAGATATAAAAGCCAAAACAATAAATTTCATTAAATTTCAAGCCCAGTACACATCAACCAGTCCCTGGTGGCTTCGTCGACTTCAATCAGGCCGGAGATACCATTCGGTGGTCTATGGAGATGACAGGATGAGATGATATGGTCGGCTGTTTGTTCCTCACTACCGCTTTTCGCATGCTGGGCTTTCCTTTAAGCCCCATTGGAACAGGTTGGCATTGAAGCGCCCAACTCCACTTCTCAGGCGGTTTAATTTTGTCCAAGCAGACCTGGGTAGGTTGAAGCCTGGGATGGTGTCTGTTGGGTCTGTGACAAAGCGCTGGAGTGGTGAGGAAGTCTGAAGCCATTGGTCTTTCCATGTCTTAGCTGTCCAGTCCTTGGCTGTCTGGTTAGACTGTGTTGTCTTCATCAAGTCTATTGCTTAGATACCAATCTCCTGCTTACACCCTCACTGTTCCTAGCTCTTGACAGGGTACATGAAGGAGGTGTCCTGGTTCTTCAGACCGGAGTGCTATAGCTACGGAGGCTGCTTTCCTTCTGATGTCCGGCGGAGGGATTCCTGCTAAAACCGGAAGCTGTTCAAGAAAAAAAACAAAAAAACTGGAAGCTGACTCAACCTACACACACAACACACCTATTGTTTTATAATATCTAATATAATATGGACAAAATCAACAACCCTGATGAACCTGAAGAAACTTTTTTTAAACAATTTGAGAAACACCAGTTAACACGGAAAAACACCAGTTAAGTTGGCACATTTTACACCCACTGACTCTGTGACAACACCCACTGCACTGTAATGAACCTGAAGAAACTTTTAAAACAATTGGAGAAACACCAGTTAAGTTGGCACATTTTACACCCACTGACTCTGTGACAACACCCACTGCACTGTAATGAACCTGAAGAAACTTTTAAAACAATTGGAGAAACACCAGTTAAGTTGGCACATTTTACACCCACTGACTCTGTGACAACACCCACTGTACTGTAATGAACCTGAAGAAACTGTTAAAACAATTTGAGAAACACCAGTTAAGTTGGCACATTTTACACCCACTGACTCTGCGACAACACCTTGCTCAGTTACCATGCAGACTCAACCTACACACACAACACACCTATACACAGGTACACCATCACCAATGTAGGACTACTTGGTTGTACTGGACCAACTGACCTGATGTTTGAAGCTGACCCAAATTTTTTTTTTTTTTTAATTCACAGCCAAAAACCACAAAGATTTGGGGTTCAATACCATGTTGTACCAGTGAGGCCAGGCTTATTTCACTTAATTGGAAAATTAAAAGTTTTATTATGTAAAATGGGGAAAGAACATACACATTTGTGCAATTCTTGTAATGCTGTTGATCATCCAGAGCACTTCTTTTTTATTGTATTAAGGCTACTCCTATTTGGGAATTTGCTAACAGGGTTATTACACAAAGGCTTGGTAAGAACTTTAGGCTTTCTGTTGAAAATGTTTTATTTAATTATCGTAATGACATTACCAGTACTCGTTCAAAATATATCAATTATGTTATTTGTGTTGGCAAAATGTGCATGGGCAAATTCAGATATGGGGGTCATCCTTGTTTTCTGTTCCTCTTTAGGCAGGAACTTCATATGAGAGGTTTGGTCTGCGATGACTTTAGCTAGTTGATCGCAGATGAACAGTTACTTGGATGATTTGCGTGTCTGTTCTTGGCTCTGTCATCTTGCTTAAATTATTTTGATTTCCTTTTTATAAATTTGTTTTATAATATCTAATATAATATGGCTTATGTGCAGTGCAATAATTTTTTTTAATATTTGTAGTGTATTTAAGTGAATAAAGGTATTTTGCCTGACATACAATATCAAAAGATTTAAAAAAATCAACAACCCTGATGAACCTGAAGAAACTGTTAAAACAATTGGAGAAACACCAGTTAAGTTGGCACATTTTACACCCACTGACTCTGCGACAACACCTTGCTCAGTTACCATGCAGACTCAACCTATACACACAACACACCTATACACAGGTACACCATCACCAATGTAGGACTACTTGGTTGTACTGGACCAACTGACCTGATGTTTGAAGCTGACCCAAATTTTTTTTTTTTTTTTTAATTCACAGCCAAAAACCACAAAGATTTGGGGTTCAATACCATGTTGTACCAGTGAGGCCAGGCTTATTTCACTTAATTGGAAAATTAGAAGTTTTATTATGTAAAATGGGGAAAGAACATACACATTTGTGCAATTCTTGTAATGCTGTTGATCATCCAGAGCACTTCTTTTTTATTGTATTAAGGCTACTCCTATTTGGGAATTTGCTAACAGGGTTATTACACAAAGGCTTGGTAAGAACTTTAGGCTTTCTGTTGAAAATGTTTTATTTAATTATCGTAATGACATTACCAGTACTCGTTCAAAATATATCAATTATGTTATTTGTGTTGGCAAAATGTGCATGGGCAAATTCAGATATGGGGGTCATCCTTTGGTCTGCGATGACTTTAGCTAGTTGATCGCAGATGAACAGTTACTTGGATGATATCCGTGTCTGTTCTTGGCTCTGTCATCTTGCTTAAATTATTTTGATTTCCTTTTTATAAATTTGTTTTATAATATCTAATATAATATGGATTATGTGCAGTGCAATAATTTTTTTGTAATATTTGTAGTGTATTTAAGTGAATAAAGGTATTTTGCCTGACATACAATATCAAAAGATTTAAAAAAATCAACAACCCTGATGAACCTGAAGAAACTGTTAAAACAATTGGAGAAACACCAGTTAAGTTGGCACATTTTACACCCACTGACTCTGTGACAACACCCACTGCACTGTAATGAACCTGAAGAAACTTTTAAAACAATTGGAGAAACACCAGTTAAGTTGGTACATTTTACACCCACTGACTCTGACAACACCCACTGTACTGTAATGAACCTGAAGAAACTTTTAAAACAATTTGAGAAACACCAGTTAAGTTGGCACATTTTACACCCACTGACTCTGTGACAACACCCACTGCACTGTAATGAACCTGAAGAAACTGTTAAAACAATTTGAGAAACACCAGTTAAGTTGGCACATTTTACACCCACTGACTCTGTGACAACACCCACTGCACTGTAATGAACCTGAAGAAACTTTTAAAACAATTGGAGAAACACCAGTTAAGTTGGCACATTTTACACCCACTGACTCTGTGACAACACCCACTGTACTGTAATGAACCTGAAGAAACAATTTGAGAAACACCAGTTAAGTTGGCACATTTTACACCCACTGACTCTGCGACAACACCTTGCTCAGTTACCATGCAGACTCAACCTACACACACAACACACCTATACACAGGTACACCATCACCAATGTAGGACTACTTGGTTGTACTGGACCAACTGACCTGATGTTTGAAGCTGACCCAATTTTTTTTTTTTTTTTTTTTTTTTTTTGAATTCACAGCCAAAAACCACAAAGATTTGGGGTTCAATACCATGTTGTACCAGTGAGGCCAGGCTTATTTCACTTAATTGGAAAATTAGAAGTTTTATTATGTAAAATGGGGAAAGAACATACACATTTGTGCAATTCTTGTAATGCTGTTGATCATCCAGAGCACTTCTTTTTTATTGTATTAAGGCTACTCCTATTTGGGAATTTGCTAACAGGGTTATTACACAAAGGCTAGGTAAGAACTTTAGGCTTTCTGTTGAAAATGTTTTATTTAATTATCGTAATGACATTACCAGTACTCGTTCAAAATATATCAATTATGTTATTTGTGTTGGCAAAATGTGCATGGGCAAATTCAGATATGGGGGTCATCCTTGTTTTCTGTTCCTCTTTAGGCAGGAACTTCATATGAGAGGTTTGGTCTGCGATGACTTTAGCTAGTTGATCGCAGATGAACAGTTACTTGGATGATTTCCGTGTCTGTTCTTGGCTCTGTCATCTTGCTTAAATTATTTTGATTTTCTTATTTTAAATTTGTTTTATAATATCTAATATAATATGGATTATGTGCAGTGCAATAATTTTTTTGTAATATTTGTAGTGTATTTAAGTGAATAAAGGCATTTTGCCTGACATACAATATCAAAAGATTAAAAAAATCAACAACCCTGATGAACCTGAAGAAACTGTTAAAACAATTGGAGAAACACCAGTTAAGTTGGCACATTTTACACCCACTGACTCTGTGACAACACCCACTGCACTGTAATGAACCTGAAGAAACTTTTAAAACAATTGGAGAAACACCAGGTAAGTTGGCACATTTTACACCCACTGACTCTGTGACAACACCCACTGCACTGTAATGAACCTGAAGAAACTTTTAAAACAATTGGAGAAACACCAGTTAAATTGGCACATTTTACACCCACTGACTCTGTGACAACACCCACTGCACTGTAATGAACCTGAAGAAACTGTTAAAACAATTTGAGAAATACCAGTTAAGTTGGCACATTTTACACCCACTGACTCTGTGACAACACCCACTGCACTGTAATGAACCTGAAGAAACTTTTAAAACAATTGGAGAAACACCAGTTAAGTTGGCATATTTTACACCCACTGACTCTGTGACAACATCCACTGCACTGTAATGAACCTGAAGAAACTGTTAAAACAACTGGAGAAACACCAGTTAAGTTGGCACATTTTACACCCACTGACTCTGTGACAACACCCACTGCACTGTAATGAACCTGAAGAAACTTTTAAAACAATTGGAGAAACACCAGTTAAGTTGGCACATTTTACACCCACTGACTCTGTGACAACACCCACTGCACTGTAATGAACCTGAAGAAACTTTTAAAACAATTGGAGAAACACCAGTTAAGTTGGCACATTTTACACCCAATGACTCTGTGACAACACCCACTGTACTGTAATGAACCTGAAGAAACTTTTAAAACAATTTGAGAAACACCTGTTAAGTTGGCACATTTTACACCCACTGACTCTGTGACAACACCCACTGTACTGTAATGAACCTGAAGAAACTGTTAAAACAATTTGAGAAACACCGGGTAAATTGGCACATTTTACAACCACTGACTCTGTGACAACACCCACTGCACTGTAATGAACCTGAAGAAACTTTTAAAACAATTGGAGAAACACCAGTTAAGTTGGCACATTTTACACCCACTGACTCTGTGACAACACCCACTGTACTGTAATGAACCTGAAGAAACTGTTAAAACAATTTGAGAAACACCAGTTAAGTTGGCACATTTTACACCCACTGACTCTGTGACAACACCCACTGTACTGTAATGAACCTGAAGAAACTGTTAAAACAATTTGAGAAACACCAGTTAAGTTGGCACATTTTACACCCACTGACTCTGCGACAACACCTTGCTCAGTTACCATGCAGACTCAACCTACACACACAACACACCTATACACAGGTACACCATCACCAATGTAGGACTACTTGGTTGTACTGGACCAACTGACCTGATGTTCGAGGCTGACCCAAATTTTTTTTTTTTTTTCAAAATTCACAACCAAAAACCGCATAAAACAAAAAAAAATGCTGAAAAATGCACCTGTAAAATGACACATTTTTACAAAAGAATTCCAGTACAATTGTCAACTGTGGCCACAAGAAACACCAACATCAGTGTCACAACCACTGCAGATGGTTATCTCAAACTTGAGGTAACCCCATTTTAGATTCTCACTCCCTATGTGGGAAATTAAAATCATGTCTTCCATATGGGGTGGGGTGGATGGATTTTAGCTGGAATAGCCCAATTAATGGCAACCATCTCCAAAAGTTGTTAAAGGTGAACCTCATTGAACATAAAGTTATATATCAATGGAAAGCTTATGATATCAGGATATTAAAAATAATTTTTTCCGATTTTTTTGATGGCCAATAAAGCTGAAAAATTAAAAAATGAATGAATTTTTTGTCTTTTTTAAGGCGCCAAAAAGCACCCAAATCAATCGTCTTTGACCTTGAGAATGCTCGTGGACGTAAGCTCAGGGTTCGCTTGATCACGTGATCCTACTCGGAAACATGTAAACAAGACTTGCTTCATGTACTTTGCAAGCTGCCCGGCAAGTCTGATTTTCACAATAAAGCTTGAAATGAGAAGAATCTTCAAGTTGCTGATTCCTTCTATATATATTAGAAATAATAGAATTATTGTCAACACGAAAATGTTCCGTAAATTTTTGAAAAAATCAGTCATAACTGGCTGGGTATAACTGGGTAATTGAGTTTGAATTTCGCGCTGGGATCAATTCCATGCGCAAATGATTGCTGCTACCGTATACCGTTCATGTCATGGACTGAATAAACATGATCGAATAACAAATTAAATAACTTGTTTGTGACATTCCCTATTCTTGATTCATTTAAAAATATTTGATTTTAAAAAATATCGTCTTGTAGTAATCAAACAATTAATTAAAAAAACCGCCGATTTCATCAAATCCAGCCCATAAAGGTTTTCATATTATAGCGCATTGCGGTAATACATTCTCCCGGTACATTCTTTCCACACAATCACGATTGAAAGAAACAGATACTTTATTATAAAATAAATACAATTTAGGCTTAGTAGACAGTTATTTGATTCTGAAATCTGAATAAAATTAAAATATTGTCACTTGTGTCACGATTCTTTTAATGATACTACCATCAGTGTACTGAAAAAGTGAAACATTCATGTTTTATGGATTACCGAACACGATGCGTAAATTGCTGCTTTTATGCTGAAGAAATTACAGGCAGCTGCGCCGATCAAGGTGGGCAAACACAACGACTCCCTTCGTCTCTCCGGTAGCACAAGTTCAAGTTGCGCCGTGTTTCAGCAGATTTGATCAATGGTTCCCTTATATTTGGAACATCTACAGGAATAAATTTTGCTGATGAAGTAGCAATAAGTTGGAAATATCAGAATGTGAATATCAAATCGGTCATTTTGTCTGCAAGTACAGTACGTACAGTCGCGGATACGGAACACTCGGCGACTGAGTGAGTTCACCCGCCCGTATGTATCTACGAGTTCGCCTATCATACATGACCGGTTGTAAAGTTAAGAAATAATTAAAAATCCCGTACATGTACTTTATTCTATTCCTTCATTTTCTCATTGTGATAAGTTCATCTCAACTTGGTGTGACGATCTGAACTGGTAGCACTAGCAGTTATTTTTTGCAATCTGTTTTCATTCCGGTTCTTCGGCGAATCCGCTCTTCGTGCTTTACTGTAATATTCCCTGCATATCGTGGATGGCTTGGCCTATCCCAAATCACCCCGGCCAGCACTTTTCCCATTTTTTAATCCACACACTTTATTCAGGAACTTCATTCTTGATTTCATCATGATGTTTCCTTCATGTTATTCTTATTTTATTGAAGATATTTTTCATGTAAAGTAAGTTGGCAATGACTGAGTTCGTGCATTGGCCCGATGCATGCCACAGTAATGCATGGACATTGTGTTTACAATCAAACCCGGCAGTAACTGTGTGCCCCTGGGCTGACGTCATCCACGAAAGCGCCCAATTTGAGCGATTTCGTTTTTTATTTTTGGGGGGGGGGTGCCAATATCCAATCTTTGCATGGAGATTATGTCTATCCTGGTGCGTTAGGCAAATAAAAAATATTCTTTTCTGCTTCCTGGCATCATAAGCTTTCCATTGATATATAACTTTATTTTCAATGAGGTTCACCTTTAACAATTGTAGTCAACTTTTCTTTGTGCACAAACAGAAAACATCAATGAGATGCACCACAACAGAATATTTCGGATCATCGTCCGACACTTTAAAAGAGGACATGGATTATGATTCTGATTATCGTTATCCAAAAAAAAGGTTTTTAGTAAATAGTCGCCCTATCACATTGTAACTTTCAGCTTCGAGGGCGCACTGTCATTTTAAGGTGTTTACGGTTCAGTGCGTTAAAACAAGAAAAGTCTCAGGTCAACCTATGTTGAATTTTTGATCATTTGGCATCTAAATCATATAGTTTCACCTGATATTGGTGGCATTGAACTGTGAGAGTTCTGAATATGAGAAAATTCCACCGAAATTAGGCATTTTCCCATTGAAACCCGTGTAATACATAATTAGTGGTATTTAACCTATAGAAACACTGAATTCTATGGATCTTATATCCGTCATGGAGACTTTTCTAGCTATTTTTTGCTTACATTTCTCAATATTTAACTGTATTTGCCCTGGCAAGAAAACCGTGCATCTTCTTCGACTACTAAGGTATGTTTTTAGAACCCGTTGAGGTAGTAACAGGTTGAGGGGGAGGGGGGGGGACTTGTGGCATTAGTATTGGGTTTACGGCTGGTTTCTGTGATTTCAGGGCTTCTAAATTCAACAACCTTCGCTTGCCTGCGTATACATATAGAAAGCTTAATGATGATGAAAAATCAATGTTGATGATCATAGACATGCCATGTTAATTAGACCCACATGCACATTTTGTTGGTGATTTTAACCTACACAAAGAAACCAAATAAGGGCTAAACAGAACTCATACAAAATCCTGACACATTGGTTGGGAAAGCCATCAAACATCGAACCAGGGAAGAAGACGGAACAGTGGAATGGTTCAATGTGTGTGTTGCAGGCATCCATGCCCAAAAGAGAAATGTGCTGCTTACTGAATTTGATGTAATTTATGATGAATTTCCAAAAGATACTTGGAATTTCCCTTTGATCACTGATCTCAAAAAGGGGGATATGAAATCTGCTTGTTTTGGTAGATGGTTTAATTATTTGTGATAATTACACATAACCATTACACAAAGACCAAAGAATTGTATTTTATATGAACATATATTCTTTTATTATAATTTTTTTATATAAAAAATATGGCAACCAAATGAAGTACATCAAATACTTGACTTGAATTTCAGAAAGTAACAATGTTGCGTCCATGACCTCTTAACTTTAGCTTTGTCCTGGATGCAATGTTGTTACTTGCAGGGATGTAAAGTCAAGTATTTGATTTATTTCTTTTAATCTATCAAGAGAGGAATGAAGTTTAAAATTTTAATAAATTGCAAAACTAATGACCGTGATAACTTGCATCTTGACTGTTTCCTGAGCATTTTCTTAAACTTTCCTTGATAAATGTTGTTACAAATAATTTTAAGTATTTTGTTCAAAAATAGGTCATTGACCTATTTATGGTTTCCATGGCAACTGCAATTTGCAGAGAAAAGCTTTAAAAATGTAGTACGCTTTTTACCTACTTTTCCCTTAGAAGCCTTCATTCACTACAAAAGGTGTGAAGATATGTGTCGGAAAAACATAAAATTGTGTTTTTTCCTTGAATTTGGTCGTTTTCATTTCTCAAATTGTATAGCCGTTCCCATGGTAACCAGGTCAAAATACATTGTGACAGCAATTTGCAACTTTAAATTATATTAAAATGTTGGTTATGTCACAGGAGACATTGTCTGTAAATTTCATTAAGATATTTCATCAGATGTGGAAAATACATGGAAATGTACCGAAAACTCATTGAAAATAGGTTGTTGACCTTTATATCGTTGCCATGGCAACAAACTGAAAAATGTGTGATGTTACGGGTAATTTTTTTTGTTTTGTTGAAGTTTATATCCTTACCCACTTCCCCTGCAAATTTGGTTGGTATATCTCAAGTAATTATTAAATTACCTACAAAACAGTTCATTTTTCAACCCGTTTTTACCCTATTTTGGGGCCATACATGTGTATGGCTATATCTTTGTACAGTGGTTTATCTTCCGGCAATGGACCATTTCCTGACACGTAAAATCTTATAAGAAGTAGACATTCTATCGACCCCATTTAAAAAGTGTTTTAATGCACTCATTGAGCTCTTTAATTTGACACCAATTTCAGTGTTCTACTAGCTATTTGAAATTTTGACCTAAAAACCCTAATTTATATCCAGAGGGACTTAAAAATCCCGGCCCATGCCACCTCATTTTCAGTCCGGAACCCACTTTATATTCTCGTTACAAATGGTATCAGGAGTGGGATCTGGAGATTTTGAGAATACAAAGATGAGTAAATACCAGCTCAGATGAGGAAAACAACTATGACAAGAAGCAACATCCTGGTTAGAAGTAGACTACCCCGTAGTCCACTTGCCCATTGTGCATACTCTGGATATTGTATTTAAGCTTAAAACTCTGATTTAATTAATGTGTGCACAATTGACAGATTTTCACATCTGATCTTTTCAGTCACCCTACTCCCTCTGTTTGTTAGCTTCCCAAGTGGACTACTGACTTTGGATTGCGGTTTACATGCTGAACACGGCTGTCTATGAGCTTCTATGGATGAGATTGTCGGAAATCTGGCCTACTAAAATTGGCCATGATGTAATGCATCTTTAAATGGATCTGGCTTGTGATTGGTCGCCCAGATCTCGTTATGGTTTAAATCCTCCGGGTACCTGTCATTACCATTAATAACTACATGGTACACAAGTAAGCGGCCGCTGTGTGTAATTGCATGAACGCGTCAGTAAGTGCATGAGCGGGTCTTGTATTTGCTTGCGGTTAAATTTGATTGATAAACAAGTATGATTGACAGTGTGAGTGTTGGGGACTTTGCCCGTTCAAAATCCCGTTTAAAATTGAAAGTCCATAGTCGATTTTTAACCTGCAATTTCGCGATTAATAAACTGGCAGATTCTAAAATCAGAATTGTTCAGTATTGAAGTGCCAATACAATTATGACATTATGATATGTTGCATTCAATAATATAAGCCTACATACACTTTACTTTTACTGTCACTAATATAATTATATAAACTTTTTCATAATAATTTTTATACTAGTATTTTGATGTAATAAATATCAGTATAATTTCGAGTTCAACTGAATGCTTTCATCATGATTAACATTAATAACATGCTTTTATTTATAAAAAATCGACTATGGCATAGTCTAGGTTAGAAGCAGAAGTGCAAGTTATTGACCTAGAACATGAGTTGGGACTAGATGGCAGTAAATCCCAAGCAGGGGAACAAGGATGTTGTGCCAGAGAAGTTCAATGGCCAAGGCTTACATAAAGCACTTTGAAGCCTGTTCAAGGTTAAATGGCTGGAACAGCAGGATGGCACTGGAGCGGTTGGCTGCCCCTTTAATGGGATCAGCGACCCGCATATTTGATGATGATTACCCGACCTATGTTGACCTAAGAGGCACTACTTAACATTTATGGGCCATCCGAGGGTCCCGACAACTATGCCCTCGAATTTCCGAGTCAGAAACACAAACCAAGGATCCCTGAAAGAGCTGGGACAAGCCATCAATCAATCATCTTTATTTCATTCAAAATACAACAATACAATAACAGCAAAGACTTGGTAGGTCTTGCGTACCCTGAATTACCTCCAGAAGCCACCAACCATTTGGCCCAGGAACAGTTTCAAGCCAAACCAGAGACATTAGATGAGGCTATCCAGGCAGCACGTAAGGTGGAAATATTCTTTCAGAGTGAAAATCCAGAGCATGGTCAAGCTGAGGGTCCATTAAAGAAATCCAACTATTGGAAGCAAAAAGTGGAGAAGCTGGCAGCCCAGTTGGGCAAGATCTCGATTTCATCAAGTTATCCACAGAGATCATCGGTGTCCACTCAGCAGCACTGGTCACAACCCCCTCCACCTACAGTACAACCAGAATGGCAGCCACCTCCAAAATGACAACCACCTGCTCCAGTATAACCAGAATGGCAGCAACCTCCAAATGGTGTCAGAAGTGGGATGAGTTTTTTTTCTCGGTGCAACTTTACACATTGTATGTTATTCGTCAAGTATATTAATTTTTTATCCTTCAACTTCGTAATCTTTGGTTACATAATATTGTTTTGTTGTGTGGGATGGGTCAGCAAGGTATGTAAGTAACATTGTTTGGCATACTTTGTTTAATTAACTTGGAAATCAGTATGGAGTCCTATCCATGTTTCCATCACCACTGTTTGTAGAAATTAGTGCTCATATATTATTATTGTGTCATGTATGTACCAGCTGGTACTTGTATCATTTATCATGTCATAACACTGATCGTTAACCCTTTTTTTAAAGTTGCAGGATGTGTAGCAGCCCAAATTTCTCTTTGTTGGTGTCAGACTTTGATGTCGGGGACAGCATCGTCTCCGGTGGGGGCTCTGTGACAAACTTTGGGCAGAGTAATTAAGACGACTATGGTATTTTTCGCACAGATAATCAACTGAAAGAAAAGTTAGACCTTTGTGTGTGACAATTTAAACATATTCACATCTAGCATTTACCATGACACAATTTGGCAACATGTTGATAAAAAAATAATTATACCAACCTCCAGATGCAACAAAATAAAAGACTATTTCTGTTTTGAATGATATTTTGTGGACAGTCAATTGATCTTGTAAAGATATCATGGGAATGACATCAAACAGCTCTCACAATGGAATAACAAGATGCATTTCTCGTCAGTGGAAGATTGGTACACATCTAGCACACAGATAAAATTCATAATAACTAGAAAACTATAAACTTACTACCATATAAGCAAATATTTTCCTACATATAACCATTTTGGGACACTCTATATAAAAAAAAGTATCAAGTTAGTCAATTTTCTCTTCTCAAAACCCAAGGGAAATAAGAAACAGGTTTTTATGCTCTATTTGCCAACTGGATACCAGGAAATAGCTGCTTTGGCAAAATTCTCCTGTCACAAATTCTCATTGAGCATGTAGTGGCTGTATATGGAAAGATTATACTGCAATATCCATTGATTTCGCAAATGCTAAATATCGGATACGCTGGCTCACCATAAACACGCTCTATATCTCTCATATTTGCATGCCAGGATACATGTAGCTCACAGTTCACACAAAATCCACCTCAACTGGGCTCTACCTTTTTCACAAAAGTAGAGCCCGGTCAAAACCTGCTTTTAATGGGTTATTCCATTTAAAATCCACACTCAAAGTGTGGAAGATTTTGGAAATATGTAAAATTCAAATGGGACTACACATCACACAGTCACCCTCCCTCTGTGGAAGATTCAGGTTGAATCTTGCTCAGAGGGTGTATGAAAATCAAATGGAGCTGCCTTATGTGCTAATTCAATTGAAATTCTTACTCCCCTGTGTAATATATTTCAAAAATCTTCCACAGGGGTAGTGTGGAGCAGGGTTCGGTTTTTGCAGGTTTTTGCCGGCAAAGTGGCAAAAACTGTTTTTTGCTAGTTTTTGCCTGGTTTAAACCGGCATAAATGGCAAAAACTCGCATATAGTCACTCAATATTAAAAAGTGACACATAAAGCTCAAAAACAGTAACACAACTTTTAACAAATCATTCAATCATTAAAATGAAAAAGTTTTGAATTTGATACAAGCCACATTTCGATTAAATGCACTTGAGCAATGAAAACGCATGCCTTTAATTTCTAAATATATTGCTTATAATTACAAAATCTGGCCTTGTTACACTCAGGAACTTATTTTAGTAACTTAATAATTTGTTTTGAGATGAAAAAACTGAACTATAAATCACTTTTTTTTTTTTTTTTTTTTGCTGGCAAAAACTGTTTTTTTCACCTGCGGCAAAAATCTGCGAACCCTGGTGTGGTGTTTAAATACAATGCAAATATTGTCTAATTATTAGAGCTGTCAGCCCACCATGTTACATTATCACCTTACGCCATCACCTCGTTCCTCGTGTTATCCCCGTCCTCTCCATCAAACACACTGGATTGCTCTTGGTGACTAAATGTAGGGGTCAGGTCCTCAATGTCATATCCTGGTAGTTGACCTTCAGTAGCACCGCTTGGGGTTGGGTTTTCATCCGTCGTTGAAGCATCCTCTGGCTTGTATTCTTGTATTACGACGTCCTCACTGCATTTTGCTAGCAATGAATTCTGAGGAAGACAAAAGAATTAAACGACACAAAATTAAGTGTAGGATGCCCAAGAATGATATACCGTAAAACAAGCTTATAGAGTGATTTTTAATGAAAGCTAAATTAATCCAGGCGCAATCCATCAACAAAATTATAACATTACCGATACAAGCATATACAAAAAGTATTTTTGTAAGACCAATCTATTGTGTTGGAATATTTACGACTGGTTTGTATTAATTTAGCTTTCATCGAAAACACTTTATTGTAGACGAGATTTTACGGTAATCTTACTATTTCTTTTATTTTGGTTTCATAAAACTCAACCAGTGATATTATCCAAAAACATTGACCAAAAATGATTGTTTGGGGATAACAGTCATATGCGGGGCTTAGTTTTTTTTTCTGTTTCATTCCTTCCTGTTCTCAACAGCCTGTAACTAAATGTTTATACACACACAACATGCACCATCAAAATAGATTCAATACTAGTTACACTGATGTAGATTATATAACATTTATTTCAGTCTCCATGAGATATATTATGAAGTACTGGTTGGGGGGAGTTGAAATCATAGATGCAAGGATCACACAGCAATTCACATCACTATCACAAAACCCCAGCATTATTTATTGCCAGTACCATGCATGACATCTTTCATTGTTGCAAGTTATAGGCATACAGCTAGAATAAGTTATTTATTCTTAAAAAAGCACTCATTTTCAATTAAAATCCTGGATAGATGCTAGTCTGTATTAGATATAAGCCACCATGCAAGAAATCCTACTAGCATAACAGGTTCCAGCAAAAATTAGTTTGAGAAAATCACTAATCTTGATTTTACTTCACTGCCCAGAGGAAGACATACAGACTTTTGAAGACAAGGTTGCTATACCAGCACGCAAAGTAGGGTTCCAATTAAAGTGTCAAAATAAGAAATAGATCAAATAAGGCTTATAAAATTTAGGTCCTTGTGGGACTTGAGTCCTTGAACAGGGCAAGATTCCAAGTCAGCAAAAACAGATATCTAAATCCAGAGATGCTGAGGCCTTGTGGTCTTTACGGAACACTTTACTTGGAACCCTACTTTCAAGGCATTTTCAAGGGCCCAAAATCTTCTTAATAACATGAACAATGAATAACAGATATGCAGATTCTTGACCATTTTCAACCAAATAAAGTTCCTTGCCATCTCGGTATATTCCTCAATCTCCCGTATGAATTTGGAGACATTTGGATCCAAACTGAAGGAGCCTTTCATATACATACACACATAGATACACACATAGTCACAACATTTCCCTATTTATAGTAAGATACAATAAAACAGGTGGTAGATATGATTGTGGAATCGAACTAGAGACCTGTCATTTGAGAATTGTCGTCCAACATGGCTGCCATTTTATTTGCTTACCATTCTGGTTGGGTTTATTGCATAGGGTCTATTATGACTTGCAGGATCAGATACTATATATGAACAGTGGCAAGTTAGCTATTGAGCATATCCATGAAACAGTCTGGTAAATGCTTTTTACACTTTATAAATGCTCAGCAATTTATTTTATTTTACACAAGGTAATAGCAAATTAGTTATTTTCAACTGAAATTTTTGATCAGCACACTGAATTGCCAACAAAAATAATAAAACAAATATAATAAGTCTGCAACAAAATCATAATCATGCATTTTTTACAGCAACTCATAGTCACTATAATCATTCTATAGTTTCAAATAGCATGCTATTGTCAAAAGCTTCTCAAAATTATTATTTTTTCCTTCAAACTAAGCAATACTGTACAAGACCTGTATTTCTTCACCAGCAGCGCAATTTAAATATATATAAACACAGCCAAATTAAAAATTCTCCAGTAGTTCCATCCCCATTTAATCAGAGTCTGATAAGTTTATGGCAAAATGATTTATATAATAATTTTCTATACACTCTCCTTCGAAGGCTGATACCAAATTTGATATCAAAAGTTTAATCATCGTGAGCATAGGAGCCGTTGTTTGGAAATTTGTGCAATTTCAAAAATGACAAATTACGAATTGACCACGCAAAAGTCAATGCATGGTATCAGCTTAGTATGTGGCCTGAAGCAACCCGCACAGGAATCATTGTACACTTGCCTGCGCACAATTAAAAGAGCGGGGTATTTGATTTGCATTTTGACATGCATGGGTAAACCTTTAACCTGCCGGCCTATTCAGGCGACGTAATTCTTGTCACTCACGCTAGCTCCGCTACGTGATACAATTCCTTATGTTATTTTTAAAATTGTACAAATTTCCAAACAAAGGTTCCTATGCTCACTATGATTGAACTTTTGATATCAAATTTGGTATCAACCTTTGAAGGAAAGTGTATAGAAAATTATTATATGAATTATTTTGCCATAAACTTATCAGACTCTGATTAAATGGGAATGGAACTAGTGGAGACTTTTTAATTTGGCTGTGTTTAGTATGATAAGCTCGTAATAGGGCAAGAATTATTCAGTTTTTGTTACTGCATGCATCAATAGTCCGGACTTAAAGGAGTATTTGAGATCCTAGCAACCTCTTTATGACATTTTTCAATAGCTATCCACAAAAAAGCTTATTCCCAAAATTTCAGTTGATTCTGATTTTGCGTTTGCAAGTTATGCATGATTATGTGTATTACACTGCTCCATTGTACTGTTGAATTATGTTCTTGTAAACCAGACATTTTTTGTACATTACGTAGCCAGACGTTTCCAGTGATATAAAAATCTCAACTTTATTTGACAAAAGTGGGAAGATGAGGCTGTGGATCACAAAATGCCCTTTTAATGTCCGTGCAATTCACAAAAAATGCAATGCGCCCAGCTGTGAGCATGCCATTCTATATCAATCAAGGCTGTTATAAGCCATTGTCGAGCCAAATATAGTATATACTACTCAATGAAAGGATCACACATTGAGAATCCCTAACCCCTAGTCCATTGTTACAACCTTTAGTTAATGAGCAAATGCGGATGCATTAAGTGAGGTTGTCGTGTTCAGCCCATAGGCCTATGAATATACGACTCTGTAGCATTTTACCATTTAGTGGGACAATTATAGCATGTGATGTCTTCAGCACAGTCATAGCTGTTTAGCACCAAAGCTCATAAATACCATAATAATGGACCAACCTTTCATGATAGATAATTTGATCATTCGGAACTGAGTGCAGTGTGGGTAAAAATCTGTTGGGATATCGTGGCCAAGCTCACACAGTATTTTAGTGACAAACTTCATATTTTTAAACAAAAACCTTTTTTTTTTTTTTTTTTTACCAATTGTTGGGTTTGATTCCCCTCACAGAACTTTCATAAAAACACAGAAAAATTGCTTGAACCTACCATGAAGTGCCAGTCTTGTAATGAAAAATGAAATCACATCAACTTGCGATCAGTCAACTTGCGATCAGTCAACTTGCGATCAGTCAACTTGCGATCAGTCAACTTGCGATCAGTCAACTTGCCATCAGTCAAAGTTCAGTCCCACAATTATCCAGGGAGAATTGTGTTATTTGTATTCAGTTTCATGTTTGAGATTTTTACCAACAATCCACTCTGTTCTGAATTAGCTTATTAATCTGATACCGGATATAGACAAATCCGACGAGCCAAGTGATGGTCAGGATTAAGTTGGCCATAGCTGGGGGCAATCCGCGTCAAACTAGCTTAGTTCATTTGGATTGCAATCCAAGATGCCCACTATCGCCAGGGCATCGGAGCGCGTAGCACTGCGCGTGTCACAGGAGCGATGGCGCTGCACGCCTATGATACTGGCGTGGCGTAAATTGGATGGATGGCCTTAGCTATGGCTGCCAGTGAGGTGTAGGAATGTGGCTGGTCGGATTCGTCTATAGGTCAGAGCATATTTGGGAAACCATATGAAAACTAGCTGTAAGCAACATGCCCTACAGGCCTACTAAATATACAAACAAACACCAGTACTACCATAAAACAAAAGAATGTTGATTTCATAATTGGGTACTGACTTTTTAAATCGATTACACATGGGGATTGGGTAGTGGTCGCATGGCAAATGGGGTTACATCTTCTAACTCTGGAGTCTCGGCGCCGACACAAGCGGATACTCTCTGATTGGCTGGTGAGCAGAACGACCTTGATAGGCTCCCTGTAGAAATATGTGAGTGGAAAAGCAACACCAAAAGATGGCAGCGAGTAGATTGAGAAGTGGGACAGTGCCAGGGTGACAGATAGGAGGTATTATTAGGAAGGTGAGCAAGAAAAAGTAAGAGAGGTGCTAATTGTCAGAAAAATATTCATTTGTGCAAATACTCCTTCCTAATTCTACTTACTGTTTAGCAAACATGTACATCAATGGTGCAGTATAATGGGAACACTAATGCTGGTTTCATAATTTCCTGCCGCTTGCCACTTTGACGACGATTTTGCTTCACTGCGCAGACGCACCAGAAATGATAGCTGGGACCAGCGGCAAGCTGATATATCGATCGCTCCATTGCCAAAAGCGGCAGAACGCTAGGAGTTGAATTCAAGTCAACTCGGAAGCGGCATATAAGAACGGGAAGCAATTTTTAGGGGTATGATTGGCTGTAACATTGGCTTTCATAGTCACACCGCTGCTGCTCAGCAAAGTGCCGCTCCGCTTGCAGTAAAGTACAAGCAGCATGATGAAAATCTTAATTCATTTCATATGTCATACTGCAACTCTGATATACATGCAGCCATATTACATTCTGGCACATTTTGAGATATAAGCACTGGTGTTTTGTTTTGTAATGTCCACTTTGTATAACATCAACCTAACCCTAAATACAGACATATTTTGACTTATTTCCATATACATAAAACATAACATATAATTACAACTGTAAATGTTAAACCAATACAGCTTAATTAATAAGTAAGGTCACCCACAGAGATTCACTTGGATTGTTACGTCAGATCCTTGAGGACCGTGCCAGGTTTCTGAATGCAAAGGATGTCACACGTATGGTGACCCAGATCTAAGTTATTAATTAGGTCAATCAGCAAGACCGCCAACCATAGCCTACTCATACTTTGAGTGACATGTAACGTCGCACGCAACAGTCCAATTTGATCTTGGCCACTGACTATATAGTCCATAACTCAATCAACCACAAACTACACAACCTTTCTTACTTCTAATCCTTTTTTTTTTTTTTCAAATGCAGAACTAGTTTTTAATTACTTTTTGTTGAGAGTTGAAGTATTTTGACATGTGATGCAATTATAATCCTTTATCATGACCTAATTTGGATTTGCAACTAAATTCAATTGCTTGCTAAATTGTGAACTAGTACTATTAACTTTTGTAATTACGTGCAGGTTATATGGGATTAAAGAGGTTCCATTAGGTCTATTGATTAATAAGTTACTTAGAGTTCTTTGTCAAGACCAGTCGATTCTCAAACCTGTGATGATGTTAATGATCCGTCTGCATTGGAGCAGAGTGGAACACTTGTCTGGATGTTTTTTATTTTACTGGAAGTGGATTCCTATTTGCAGCGCTGGTCTTGAGCATACGATCATAAATGTGATTCAACTTTTTTTGAGAAAAGTGGGAAGATGAGGCTGAATATTTTTGATCTATGTTCATGGTATTTTCCCCTCTCTTGCGGATCTATACTGCTCAAGACCAGCACTGGAGATAGGGATATACTTCTAGTAAAACAAAAAATCCGGTCAAGCTTTCCGCTCCTAAGTATATGGATCAATAACATCAACAACACTTTGAAAGAGCCACAAGCATCTTGGCAAAACTGTCAGCAGGAAAAAATATTTAAACAATTTCTTTGGACATGACAAAGAACTCTTAACAGATCTATCCTATTATCTTCCCCATCTGTTATGATATTTTTCCAATATCCAATAAATATACACCTTCATTACTGATCTTGGCAGGGAAATAAAGGACAGTCAACTCTCTAGTAATTAGAGAATAAGCGATAGGAATTTTTATTTTGCCTATCCTCTACCGTGTGATGAGCGACAGGCAGGTCCAATATTTTGAGTAGTGGATGCCGGCGCAGCGGTATCCACTACGATAAAAATATTGGACCTGCCTGTCGCTCATCATAGGTAGAGGATAGGCAAAAAAAAATTCCTATCGTTATTCTCATTCTTAGTCAGTTAAATATTATTTTAATAACTGTAAACAAATTTTTAAGCAAAAACTAAGCTACCGTCATAAAACTCCCCTCATTATAAAATGAACGAAACTTGTTTACAACTTCACGTATTCTGTTGCGGCGTATTGCTAAGCGCGTTCGCGATTCCGCACTAGTCTCACGCATCCAGCGCGATACATACGCGCACCTCTACACTTGATTACGCATTATCAAGGCATACGATGGCGTGGGGGTGCGTCTACGACCTGATAGACGGCACCGAAATCATGCGATTGTCCAATCAGAAATGTGTCTACGAACTAGACCACTCCCACTGACTAAGAATTTTATATACACCATTCACCTGGTTTGTATTCCCTAATTTATAGCAGTACTTTATCCAATGCAGTGACCAGATTCACGAAACCATAAACACACCTGGTCAGTTAAAGTGCACCTACAAGCATTGTAAGTTTGAAAAGGGTGACAAATAAAAACTTGATCTTTTTTTTAATTTATGTGTAAAAAGGTCTATTTTGCCTTTTTCCATAAAAATGATCAAGTATAAAATTGAATATGTGTGATCCAAATTGTCACTGTGAGGTATTATTGTTAAATATTAAATGTTAATAATCAAGGTTCCCGCACCATGAACCCTTTAAAATTCAGTGACTTTTCAAGGACTTTCAAGGTCCAAAAGTACGATTTTCAAGCACTTGCCACAACACAACATTCTCCATGCTGTATGTATTAATGAAAGTGAGTTCCTCTCCACTCCCCAAATTTTGTCATAATTATACTGTAGGTTAAATTCCAATTTTCAAGGACTTTCAAGGACCTTGTACAAATTTCCAGGACTTTCAAGGCCTTGAAAATGTGTTTTCAAATTCAAGGACTTTCAAGGAAATTATGTTGTGTTTGAGGTACCCACCTTAATCTGTGTCCAGCTGAGTCTACTTCTGGTCTCCGCATCCATGCCATAGACAACAGCATTGACAGCTCCTACTAAGGGTGACGACAACGCATGGAGTAGTACTAATGCAAACACTGGGTTACCTGGATTCGCTGCATTCTGAATTCTAAAAAGTATTATCAAAGAGTAAATGAAATGATTAGGTGATAGACCACTTTGAGTAAATAAACTAATGTTTTTTGGGCGCGAGCAAACCGACATATGGATATTCCGAGAGAGACAAAATCGGGACTCGGCTGGATCATTTATTTCCGATCCTTGCATATATTTTAATATTAGAATTGTGTTTCGCATTGCCTTATGCCCTGCTAGGGTGAAGCATATAGGCTGCCTCCTTCTTCATTATTTAAAATAAAATAGTAATTCTAAAGTCAAAAGGCCAAATGGACATTCAAAAATACATTCAGACATTCCAATGGACAATTTCAAATAAGCTACAGATGTAAGATTTGGTGTAGGGGATCAAATTGGAATATATAGTGCAATCAATATTCTTAACGTATGGCTAAAGATAGTTGAAGCTATTCCTGTACTAATCAACAAACCTTGAACTAAATTATGAAGCTCACATCGAGCAGGATAATGATATCATAATTCTCCCTGATTTACTCATTTAAGGGATGGGGTATGAACATTTTTACATTTGGACAGTATTTATTGTGGGACATAAGAGCACATCAGACATATCGAATTGCATTCTGATTACGAAGAATGTCCTTCTGATATCAAATAATTTTGAGATGGCAAATGATTAAAAATTGATATTTTTGATATTTAAAAGTACTCGAAGTAAACTTTATAAATCTGATGATTTATACTTAAAGTGTATGTAGGTGGGATGAAAAGCCAACGATCAATTGAAAATTTTGACCTTTCGTATTGAAGATATGGATTTTTTTTAAAAAAAAAAAAAAAAAAATTAGGTCTTTTTTGGGAAAAAATCTATATCTTCAATATGAAAGGTCAACATTTTCAATTGATTGTCGGATTTTCCTCCCAGCTACATACACTTTAAGAATATATTATTAAATTTATAAAATTTACTTCGAGGACTGTTATATCGAAAATGTGAAAAATACCAAATTTTAATAATTTGTCATAAAATTTGTATTATATCGTGAATTTCAAAAAATGAAAATTATTTGATATCAGAAAGACATTCTTCGTATGCATAATGCAATTCGATATGTCTGATGTGCTCTCATGTCCCAAAAAATACTGTCTAAACGCTCAAAACGCTCATTCCAGATCCCTTAAAAAGCATAGTACTAACTGTTTCTTATATAAGGCCAAAAAATGTTTGCTTGCCAAAATCATTGCCTACAGGCCTATACAGTAGTGAGTCATTAAAAATTTTTTTTTAAATATGACAGACCGTCCCACCCCAAAAATCCCACTGGAGGGGAAATAAACATTTTTTTCTTGGCCTAATAACATATTCAAAGGGAAATGGCATTACAATTATATGGAGTAAAGCCATATACTGCGCAATTGGATCTTTCAGAAGATAAAAGGAAAACCTCCGTTTTTTAAGCCTTATCCCCAGTTTTCCTCATTGCAAAAAAGATTCCATGGACCAAAAACTAAACAAATGGTCAAATTTGCCCAACAACAAAATCCTTACAGGGATCACTGACATACATACCTGTTTGATCACTTACCTATTAATAAGTGGAAATACTGATAGCGCTAAATAGATGAATGGATACGATGTCAATGGCTTAATTTCTGATTTGATAAGTTGTCTACTTCTTTCAATCTCGGGTTCATATGTACCTTGCCAGCTTCGCACCTGAAGGTAAAAAGTAAATACATGCGCTGGGTAAATTTGGAACTGAGGTACTGATTGGCTAATTGAATCGCATCATGATCCTATTGCGTGGCCCAGTTCTTTTCATGCAAAGGGCTATTCCAGCTGAAATCCATACACCCCCTGTGGAAGACAGGACCTTCATCGCTCGGTATAGATTTCAAATGGAGTCACCAAGTGACATATTCATTCACACTCCCTCTGTGTTAGATTAAGGCATTGTCTTCCATAGGGGCCTAATAGGGGGTGTATGGATTTCAACTGGAATAGCCCAAAAGGGAAGGTGCATGTGTCTGTGAGAAAAAAGGACTCTGGCGAGAGAAAAAAACCTGGTTCTTCCAACCATACATTATCCCCATTGGTCCCTGAATAAGAAAAGACCATGTTTTACAGGGAACCATTTACAAAGGAATAGCTGAGGTGGTTTCTTGACTCTGCCTGATTGACACATCACATACTTTTTTTGCAAAGGATAAAGATACATTTTCTACAGATTCAATGTGAGCTTTAAAATATCTTTCTAAAGTTTTATTGGTCTGGAACTTCTGATGCAATTTACAACTCCCCTTTCAACATAGCACTGCACTGTAACTTGGAATTCTATTACCCTCACAGCCCATTATTGACAATAACACACTGCAATTCTTCCAACCATACATTATTCCCATTGGTGCCTGAAAGTTGACCCACTTTATTATGAATAAGAAAAGAACATGTTTTACAGGGAACCATTTACAAAGGAATAGCCGAGGTGGTTTCTTGCGGGTAAAAGAATAGAAATTAAAGGTTACTGCCATTTCGTTTACACCAAATCATTTACGTTTATACTGCCTCGGGCACATTATTTCAGGGTGGGGCATTACCCTTTATTTCTTAATTATGAAGTGAAATTTTGTAAAAATAGGTGTTATCTGTGTCCTGAAAATATACAAAGGTGAACTTTCTTATGTGTGTAACTTACCTTCTTTTTCAATACATATATGATGTAGGAATATGCTACAAACATGACGATGATTAACACAAACAATGGGCCGTACCACCTGTAAAAGACAGTAGATATCAAACATGACGATAATTAACACAAACAATGGGCCATACCACCTGTAAAAGATATCTAAATGAAATCAACCTGCAAATGGTAGAGTCAAGAATGCTAACTGAAAAAATTCAGAAGTTGTGGTCACTATACTTGATTTTAAACTTGTGCCACAAAATTGGAAGCAAATATCGCATAAGTTGTTTTGGAGTATTAAGGAACAGGACGTATGCCTCTTTCAGAGGTCATAAATGTATTTGAAGGTTAACAAACGTAAGAAATAATTTCTGACTTCTTCTCGCTGCATTTGGAACCGACCTCAAGTAATCATCTTGCCAGCCAGGCAAATGTGGTATGCTTTTTAAGGGGGTACTATACACCCCTGCGGTAAATTTGTTTGCATTTTTCTAAAAAATAATAACACACTAGTAAAAAAGTTATGTATATTATAGGGCAAGTAATCCAATTACTACACTGAAATTTCAGTGACTCAAGACAAGCGGTTCAGTATATATGATAGGAAATGAGGTACATCCTAGCGGTACCTTATTTCTTATCATAAATAACGAACCGTTTGTCTTGGGTCACTGAAATTTCAGTGTAGTAATTGGATTCCTTGCCCCTATAATATACATAACTTTGTTACCAGTGTAATATTAGTTTTTCAAAAATGCAAAAATAAACAAAAATTTATCGAGGGGTGTAGTACCCCCTTAAAATATCAAATCGAAACACAGTTTGGAGAGCCCAATAAATAATAAGATAAAATTGGGTTTTTTTATTGCACAATGCCAACCCACACGCTTCTGCACACTTTGCTGACCACCCAAGACACACCTTTTGATATTACTCAAGGGCGCAGCTCAATATAGGAGCAGTCTCCTAGTCTACAAACATATCCATCCCAACCAGGATCAGCTCAATATAGGAGCAGTCTCCTAGTCTACAAACATATAACCATCAAAACCAGGATCACCTCCCAAAGTATAATCGTATGGTGTTAAGTAAATCGAGAAAAGTAGTTCCTTGTCACATCAACAACAAGTTTCTGTGTGTCTCATAAATACAATATTATTATATGTTTGAATGAACCAATGTGGCAGTGATACTGGCATATTTGAAAGTCATATATGATATATTCCTTTACACAAAGACAACTTACATAAAAAATCTCCATACAGTAGCATTAGATGAATCTTCACGAATCCAGCTGAAACAATCAAAATAAAAAGATTGCATTTCAGATGTATGTAGCTGGGAGTTGGCAATAACCAATGAATGGACTATTCCATTTAAAATCCACAAAACCACAGTGCAAGATTTTTAAATATAGTCCACAGAGGGAGTATGAATTTCAAATGGAATGAACATATTTGGCAGCTCCATTTGAATTTCATACACCTTCAAGAAAGATTGAGAAAAAAAATCCTCCACAGAGGGAGGGCAAATTTCAAAATCTAGTTGGTATAACTCCATTTGAAATTCATATTCTATCTGTGGAATATATTTCCAAAATCTTCCACAGGGGGAGTGTGGAATCCTCCTAAGTGCATTTAAAGGCCATGTAAAGAAATTTGTGTAATTCTTCTGTGGTATAAGCCGTGCGGCTAGCGAATCTGGATATGAACGCAAAGTGATAAACAATCACACTGTCATAGCTGTCGATGCTGATTGGCTGATCAACGGCCATGACTACAAGACGTTCCAGCCATTGGTCATCAATATTTTCGAATGGTGTTTTATATGTACATCTAGAAATACCATCTAGGAACTGTGGACGACGTCCAGTGGACGTCATCCACAGTCTTGTGCATTCAATGTTGTACAGAGATTTCTCTTGTGTCCCAGTGTCCGCTGTTCTCAAACACACCATTCTGGGTGTGATATGTTAGCCACATATGAACATTAAGGTTACTGCCTCTTGAGGTTTTGAGCAAAAAAATGGGATGAATTTGCCACATTAAGTATCAAATTTGGCCCAGAAATAATCATCGGAAAAATAAAAGTTATACCTCATCTTAAAGGTAAATGCTTATATATTATTATTTTCCCATTGTTATTTTTATAGCCTTAATCAGATTTTCACTGGAAGCCTATGACTTGGGTCCCGCTATCACCACTCGCTATTTTATTTTAGGCCCGTTGATATCATACCATACTTCACACCGATTTCTCTACCAAATTGTAGGCATATGTCAAACATTCCATAATTACATTCTTGCTATATGAACCTCCGAAATATAATTTACAAGTTCTAGAAAACGTAACTTTTCAGTGCTCCACATTTGGCCATAAGCTTATTCATTAAAGTTCTTCCATTTTCTTTCTTGACCCATATTTTTTATTTTAAACTAGCTGCAATATATCACTGAATCCTACTTAAACCATAGGTACCAAGTTTGTATGTCCAAACTACAGCAGTGATGAAAAATAGTAACATTTCCTGCCACCATTCTGCCAAATCACACACTTTTTCAAAAGCTTCCGTTTCAATCATTTTTGTGATTCAGGTACCTGTTTTGCCATTATGTGTCAAATCAGTTCTAAGTTTACAATCTCAATTGTACTCACCATTTATATCCCAAGCAAAATGTATACATCCTATATATTATATCCAAATCCAGGTTCAAGAACAGGTTAAATAGACCAAATCTCAAATGTCTCCAGTCATATAAAAAGCATTGTTTTCAAAATGGTGCCCAGAATTGACCTCAAGTATTTGACCCACACAAAAGCCTCATTTACAAGTCACACTATTGACAACTAGCCATGCATACAACAGTACAGTAATGAATTCTTTTGAAGGTTGGTGAAGAGCCTAATCTTTCAAGTCAAAGCACTTCCCACAAATCAATGCAGTCAATACATGTGTGCTGATGTGTGACAAACTAACATGTATTATAATACACTGCTATTTAGATCAAGAGGTGTCAAAAGCAGGTGAATTGTGGGATGGTGTTCAATAATGCTGAAACAGGGCTGGTGTTATGTCATTGTCTGAATATATTGATTTTTATGGATTTTCTCTGCCTTGTGCTAATACATATTGTGAATGAGAGGGATTTTTATGGTCAGCTGTCTTAGAAATGTTTATGGCTGGGTCTGGCAATCCCAATTGCCTCACCTAGCAACTGTAAACAACATATTATGTAGGGTAAAAATTAATATACTACAATCATTTTTAAAAGCACTTTTTAGGCACAAATTTTGCAAATTGGTATGTTTGGATGGGGGTGTGTGGGTGTGTGTAACGTGTTGGGTGTGTGGTTGTGAGGTGAGGAAAGTCAATCTCTTTGCATATATTGTTTGTTGTAGTACTAATTTTGGTAGTTGTAGGTCAATTATTTATTGGTGATATTTGGTGAGTGTGATGGGTGTACATTGTAAGTAAGTGGGTGTGAATGTGTGTTGCAGTTGTGTAAATGTGAGTGGCAGCTTGTATGAGCGAGCAAGGAAGGTTATTTGCATTTGATGTGTCTTTGTTTAAAAATATTGTCAATTTATATTTATATGCCATTTATTATTTAGCTTATGTATTTTTATATGTGCAATGTATGTAATTCAGCCTTTGGCTGCGAAGTGCATTTTTTCTAATAAACCTTGAATAAAAAAATAATAAAAATTGAATATCTGAAGTGTTGAATACATGTATGTACCTCATAAATATGCAAAAATGTAAAACATGGACAAGTTGGATGGAATTCAAGAGTATGTATCCTTAACTACAGGTTAACTCACCACCAAGCACCAGCCGGTCCATAATGGTTCCCAATAAATGGAAGTAGTGACATCAGCAATGCTATTCCCCATGATACTAAGTGGTACAACCTAAAAAAGAAACATAAGTTTACTATTCATATAGCAGGTGATAATAATAGAGAGATACAGTGTGGTTTTTGCAGGGGAGTTGAACCCTCAAATGAGTTGGTTTCAATCCCCTCTAAAAGCCAACACCCAAAAGAGAATTTCAACTCTCCTTAACCCCCAAATAGTGTCAAGTTGATAATTGGTCAAGTAAACACAATTTCACCTCAATTTTGGGCTTCATAAATAGAGTATAATTGAAAATATTTTCGCACTTCACATGGAATTATCACAGTAGCACAGGGCCAAAATAATGCTCACCAGGAATTTTTTTGTCTTTGCCCCAGAACTTACCAGAACCCTCACCCACCCCCCACCCCAAAAAGGATTTTTACAAAGATCACATTGGAGAGATGCAGTGCTTGTGAAGTATGTCCCTAGCTTGTTTTCTTCGTTGGGTTTAATCAGGAAGTTACCAAGTTTAATTGATATCACACCTGTAAATATTTACAAAATTCCTTGGAGTTTTGAACCATAAGACCGCAAAGGCCTTTGTCATAATCCCCCTTTAATATGAATCGCATCAATTGTTTCAGAGTCCCCATCGACGTATACTTACATTTCATATTTCTCTGCTCTAGGAATCATCTTCACTGAGATTAGATACATGTTGAGTGTGATGCAGCTGACCCATAACAACACCACCCATTCTGAATTCAACAAAACAAAACAATAGAGTATATGTCATTCAATCAATCATGATTGAGGCAGCAGATAGGTATGACTAACATACAGAGATGTAACATAGGTATTTGTCCAAGTCTTCGGGCGTTTGCATCCCACATCAAACATTTATGGGAGTTTGTCCGAGGGAATAGGCTATGGGATTTTGTCCAGCTCTTTTTATGCTAAAATATCATCCAAATCCATAAATGTTGGAAAACAACAACAACAATTTTACAAACAAAAATAAACATACCCCCCCCCCTTGCCCCAACAACAATTAAAATTTGCATTGATGAGAAATTAATCAAACAAGTATCTAACTTTCTTCACATTTTATTAGATGACGACCTATCATGGAAATCGCACAAATCCCATATTACAAAAATTGTCTCGGAAATATACATTATAATGGTATAATTATAAAGGTCAGACCATGCCTATCCCTGACTCTTCGATCACTCTTTACAATACTTTTGTTTTCCCATATCTTTTTAAGTACAGTACAGTAAAGTACTGTGCCATGATCTGGGCTGACAGACACCATCTCCATAGAATTTTCTTAATGCTAAAGAACATGTAACTATTCAGTTTGGCTCCCCACACCTATCCTTGGGGTATTTAAAATCTATAAGACCTTTACATTTTCCAAACTGCTCAATTTATAATGATGTATATTGATGAGTAGCATAAAAGTTAATTTCTATGCCCACTTTGACTACATGACCAATTACCATCTCATAATACTAACCCCAACTATTTTGTCAATAACAAAGCCATCCGCACCCATGTTTTGAATGGCTTTAAAGTTTCATGTAAGCCTAACCAAAACCACATTGTGTCATTCTTTTGGTTTTTTTGCATATTTCATTTTATCACATTGTTGTGAATGGAGATGAAAACAATTTAAAACCTGAACTTGACTCATGAGAGTTTTGTGACATTCCATGTAGCCATCGTTTAACACAGACTATCCCATATCAAGTTATCATGTGGTTATGATTTATTATTTGATACTCACCCCAAAATGACAGCCACCAGGCTTCAAAATCACACAGTGGACCATCAGGGTGAACTTTGGCCTGCAACACAAATGAACTCATTGTTTCACTTGATACATAATTTTTTAAAGCATGCAACCATACTCATAATGCTCTTGTCATGTTACTATGCACTCTATCATGTTTATATTTCATTTACATTAATAAAATATTTTTATGGTCTTGAATTGTCACTTTTGCATTAAACATAATTGTGATAAAATTCAAAGTATAGACTATCAACATGTCAATTCATGGCACAAAGTATAATTGGGAAATTAGTGGTTCTTTTTACATAGAGGAATCAATATATAATTATACCAAGAAAATTTCTTGATTTCAAACCATGACCTTTGTATCTAGACACATTATTTATTCCAATTTTTTATACCAATGAACTTCCTTCCTGTTCAGTTAAACAATGACTGCACTTTTGATTCATATGAATTAAGAATTTTCTTTGGATTTAGCTCCAAACATAAAAACTTACTTACCATAAGATGAGCTGTACTGTCAAAGAATGCAGCCACCGTCAGGTAAAGAATCAGTCTCTGCACAAACAATGTGTACTTCCGAAACAACCAAATGACAAAGATCATGAAAAAACTGTGCCGTACAAAAGTGAAAGAGAAAAAGCAAAAATGTTATATGATATTATCAGGGTTATAGCTAGCCCAAGTTGAGTGTTGGCTAATTTTTCTATCCAATTAGAGCACTGGCTCGGGCACAATCTTTTTAGTGAACGCGCGTTATCTGGGACTGCCCACCATAGCTATAACCCTGGATATTATATTTAATACAATCTCATTTGACATCAAATTGTTTATTTCTTAGTACATGTAGGCAGTCATACATGTAGGCAACACTCATAACATCGTAGATCGATATATAATATGTCATATACACACAGTAGGGCACAGTACCTGCATTGCATAATGTATGACTGGCTCACACCTTTTGTCATTTATGTACATGTAGTACATAATTTGTCACTTAATTGATGCGTGCAATAACAAATTACATTTAAAGCAAAATAGTGTTTATCCTTTAATGAGTAGAACAGCTATTGTCATTCTGATAAGCAATATCCGATAAATATCCATATAATGAACATGTTCTCTTGCTAAACCTATACGGGGTGAAAAGTAAGTATGCATTGAATGAGTCCTAATGGAAAAAGCAGGTGGAAACAGTGATATTTTATGTTTGGCTTCAAAACTCAAATATTATAGGCAATGTTTGCTGAGGATGATGCACTCAAATTTATTTTTCAAAATTCTGACTTTCACATGACTGCAATGTACTGTACATTAATATACCCTGCAAAAATCAAGGCCTTGCTCTGTATTTGTGACACGGTCTGAGATTTTTTAACAAAATCAAGTACAAGATTTCATTCATACGATTGATTATTCAAACCTGTGTACAGCTGAAATAAATGAAGCCATACAAATTACTGCCATTCGTACATGTACATGTATGGGATGTTCATAACACACTCATTAATTGACCTCATTAGCGATCCACAAATTGATACACACATGTTATATAGGTGCTGAAATTAGTCATTAATAAATGTCCATACATCATTTATTTGGCTCAAAACTAAAAGGGGACATATCTGATTGAATGATAGTACTAAAACTAACTGTCAGAGGAAAACAATGTTGCTAACAAATTTCAATTCAATTGTGTGTATAATGTTAAAATGAGCAACAAAACTGATACTATTATCAGCATAAAATATTGAACATCAGAATATAAAAAAACAAATTAAACAAAAAGATTGAGTTTTAGTTCTACTTACCATCCGATTAGAGATAATGACGCCATGGCTTTCTTTACACCAACAATAGCATTCTGCAAACAGAAAGCGACATATATATACAAATAATTAATTTGAAATCATACAAGTTATGATACAAAGTACATTGGCAATCATACCATACAAGGCGATTCTCGGACCACGAGTCTCGCCTGCTTTTGTGACCGCCTGCTTTTGCGATTAGTTTTGGTGGAGGTCAATGACAGTTTTAGTAATTTGACCTCAGATGACCCTGGATGACCCCAAAATGACCTTCCAAAAATTTTGGCTCTAAATGTTGACTATACCCACCAAGTTTCATGCCCATACTAAAGTTTTTAGTAATTTGACCTCAGATGACCCCTGGCTGACATTGGATGACCTCGAAATGACCTTCCAAAAATTTGACTATTAATGTTGACTGTACCCACCAAGTTTTGTGCCCACACAATAGTTTTTAGCAATTTGACCTCTGATGACCCCTGGGTGACCCCGGATGACTCCAAAATGACCTTCCAAAGATTTGGCTTCGGGTGACGTCAGGTGACCTTGACCAACTAACCAATACAAATGTGTTCTGTCTGGGGTCAATATGGGTTGTTTTACAATCAAGGTACATTTGGGCTGAGCACCATATTGTGCCCTGTTTAAATTATTAGATTAATTTATGATTAAAAGTGGCCATCCCATGCCTAATTATTGGCCCCTATTAGTTCCACCTACACAGCAACAAAGAAACTGAAATGCTTAGCAAATGATGAAAATATACATTTCTGTATGATTTTGGGACAAAATAGCCGTCTCATTTGACCTTTGTGAACATTGCAAATGATATATCACTACCAGCAATAACACAAAAACATATTTTGACAGTTCAGAAGTAATGTTTGAAACATGATTGTTCAAAATTGAGAACAATGTAAGATTGCGACTGTTGCATTAATTGTACCATTTCTTCAAATTTATGTTGAAAATTTCGTCAAAAATAGGAGCTAAGTGCAACTTTAGAAATCCGACTTGAAGCCACTCAAGCGCCCGTAATTCGACCAAATGATATCAGAGAGCAACAAAAGAGGTATCAAAATGCGCAGGAGAAAGCTGCCCTTTATATACATTAAATAAGTTTTTGCTATATATTTCAGTTCCCGATATATCTGGCCATCTATAATCGTTTCGATACTATATTGGTTGAGTTTATTAACAATACATGTACTGAGTCACCAAAGAAATTCTGGTCTTATGTAAAAAGCTTAAGAGTCGACAATATTGGTATCCCTACCTTGAAAAAGGATGGGAAACTTGAGTCGGAGAATAAGCAGAAAGCAGAGATACTAAATGAACAATTCAGCTCGGTCTTCACTTGTGAAAATCCTGACCTTCCTGGCTTGCCTGATTTGAAAATCCCTATCATGCCTGATATCCAGGTATCAGTTGCCGGTGTTACCAAATTGTTGCAGGAGCTCAATCCTAGTAAGGCTTCAGGGCCTGATAATGTCCCCACCAGGATCCTCAAAATCGCTGCTGAGGAAATATCCCAGCCTTAAGCTTAATTTTCCAAAAATCTTTGGATTCTGGAGAGATTCCTTTGTCATGGCTCCGTGCAAATATTACCCCTTTTTACAAAAGGAGAGCACCGCCAACTATCGGCCTGTGTCACTTACTTGTATTTGTTCAAAAATTCTTGAGCATATTGTTCATTCCAGTATCGTGGCTCACTTTGACAAACAATTTTAACTGACAAACAACATGGGTTCAGGAGTAAACACTCCTGTGAAAGTCAGTTAATTCTCACCATTCATGACCTTGCCCTTGGCCTCAATAAAAAATCTCAAATTGACCTCGCCATAATGGATTTCTCTAAAGCTTTCGACAGCGTTCCACATAACCGTCTCTTATCTAAACTTCAGTTGTATGGTATTCATAACAAAACCCACAGTTGGATTAACAACTTCCTCACGCGCCGTGTCCAGCGGGTCGTCGTCGGTGGCGAACACTCGACCTGGGCTGATGTTGTTTCAGGCGTCCCTCAGGGCACGGTGCTGGGGCCGTTGTTATTCCTCATTTACATTATTGATTTGCCTGATAAATTGAACTCGTCTGTCCGTCTGTTCGCAGATGACTGCGTTTTATACCATGAAATACAAAATGATTTTGATGCAATTTAGGAGCTTCAAGATGATCTTGATACCCTGGTTGAATGGGAAAATAAGTGGCAATTAAGTTTCAACCCCTCAAAGTGTTTCATAATGAGACTCACACACTCTAGAAAACCGAAACTCTTTGAATACAAACTGGGTGATTCTGTTTTAAATGAAACGGATGGCCACCCCTACTTAGGTGTCTTCATTACCAACAGATATCTGCTAAGGCAAACCGGACACTGGGTTTCATCAAGAGAAATTTTTATTCATGTCCTAAATCCACCAAGGAGGCTGCTTACAGATCCCTCGTCAGACCACTTCTAGAATATTCATCGGCTGCATGGGATCCTCACACCAAAGATTCTATAAACCAGATTGAAATGATACAGAAAAGAGCCGCACGCTTTGTTTTCAATGACTACACATCTGATCTCGCACACCTGGATCAGTTACAAACATGTTGAAAACCCTGGAATGGGACTCGTTGGAGAATAGAAGAACTTCTCGCAGATTAACCATCAGTGTTCGATTTACCTGGATTAGCGTAGCAAAATGCTACTCACAATTTTGTAATTGCTACTCAAATCTGAAAGTGAGTAGCATTCTTTGCTACACAAAAAAATATACGAAAATCGATCACTGTTAACCATCCTGCAGCAATCCCGCCTAGGCCACTTGTCCCTACCGACCGGAACACTCCTACAGCCCGTCCAACGTCGTTCACGGCATCTCCACTGCAACGCCTATTCTACAATCACCACCAGCAAAGACTGTATGAAATACTCTTTCTTTCCCCGAACTATTATAAATTGGAACAACCTACCAGAACAAATAACACTAATAGAAGAAATACCACAGTTCAAAGAAGCTGTAGCCAACCACATCAAAACCACTTCAAGTCAAGACTAACATAGCACTCCGCACGCACACTCCCTGACCGTCTGACTCCAGGAGGAGTGTTGGCCAGTATAACAACAAGATCAAGATCACCACCATTTCAGGCATGTTGCAGGTTACAAACAGGACACATAATTTCAGGATTATTACTACAAATTTGAACCAAAGGTTTCCAGACAGTTATAATACAACCAAGGAAGCTTACTTCAAACAAGTTTAGGGTAACAGTGACATGGTATTGGCAAGTGAAATAGTCAGGGAAGAATACCATGGTGTATTTGAAATGTAATTTCTAGTCTTTGTACATGGACAATAAGTCTGCCAATTCTACACACATACATACTGTGCTTGCTAATTAAAGACTCGGTTGAAACAAAATTAAGGATCGAATGCATTTTAGTGTCCAAAAGGCAAAATTATTGTCAAAGTTCTGCTGAATTCTGCACCCTTGCGAAGGTACACAATTTCGAGTCGAGTCGGCAATAAAAATATACGATCAAAATATTGGAGAGAATATGCTCACCAAACATTGGGATTTGGGAAAGTGCGCAATCTCATTCCCATTCAAACATGGAACGGGAAACTGAAAGTGCATAGCCTATAGTAGGTAACCCAGGCAAACCTTAGTTAACACATTTGCTAGTCAGCCAAATTCGCCGACAATGTCAATGCATATTTACATAGAAATTTAAAACAACTGGCGAAGAAGGAAACGTACATAAATATGTTTTCTATACTTCACTTGACCCAAATATATGATTTTTATGGTGATAAGTCACTTTCGCACATGGAATTTTAGAGGATTTGGATAGCAGTTCCATTAAAAAAGCTGCTATCATAATGAGACTAGGATCTAGAAACACCCCCGAAATGCCGTTTTGGGGAATTTTGCTACATTGTAGCTGAAACTTTTTGATGAAAGTCAATCTTGACAAGATGTAACTTTGCTACGGAAAGTGCTATGAAAAAATGGTTTTCAGTTTTGGCTTTGTTTACTCAAGGGCTTTGATTTGATATATAAAATGATGCAGTTTGATGGCAAATTTGAATTCACCTAGCATACCTACCTATAGGCTAGAAGCTTAATAGGCTGGACATTGGCTGGGCGGGGCCTGCCTTATTTACAATATTCGCCACCTAAAGCCACTGTATGAGCAGCGAATCGGCAACATTGCATACGCCAAACTACTTACTAGCGCAACGCAACTTTTATAAAATTAATTTTGCTGTAGATTTGAGAGCCTACATGGTTTATCAGGATTTGGGCTAAGGGGGTGCAAAATTCAACAGTCTTGCGGCAGTGCAATTCTCGCCACTTTTTTCACACCAAAACATCTGTTACCACCACTTACACATTTGTTGAGATCCCCTCCAAATAATGTACAAGACATTTCCGGCTCGGGTGACACAGAAGACTCAAGAAACGCCCCATTTGTTAATTGTACAGTGGTAAATTCCGACAAATTTCCTCCCTCCGAAGCCATTTTTTCACAAGAGGCGCAGGCAAAACATTGACCTTATAAACCAGCACTTGTACGTAAGTCGACGTGCGTCTTATCAGGGTATGAATATTGAATAGGTGACGTAACACATTTAAAGGCCCGTGTTCATAAATACTTTTGTGGGACTAGGGGAGGGGGGTTGGGAAATTTTGAACCTTACCTCGAACATCAACATTTTTTTGTTTTTTTGAAAAAGGGTGGATTTTTTGATTCCCCTTTTTGTGGTCTAAATTATTTTTTGATCTCCCTTCATGTAGGCCTATATTGGTTTATACCCTATAATACTAGGCCTATAGGACTACGCCAGGGGGTCAGGGGGAGTAGAGGAGGTGAGGGGGGAACACGAAAAAAAATCTGTAAAGACAGGGGTGAACATGAATTTTTATTTATTAACTGAAAGACCCCCACAGTGTCATCGCCCCGATATCTTCATCATCATGCAGTTATTGATTGTTAACTACATGTATGCACACAACACAGGGGCACTCACAATAGGCAATTGAACCCTACTGGTAGCGCTGTATCGTAGCTATTGGGGATGAACTAGTTAGGGGTGGTGCAATAATTATGTGTACCCCTGGGGGTGAATTATAGGGGGGCAAAGATTTTTGGCAGGCCAAAGGGGGGGCAAGCATTTTTGGCAGGTCAAAAGGGGGTCAAGCGATTTTTGGCAGGTCAAAAGGGGGGGCAAGCAATTTTGGCACAGATATTTTGGGCACCGTTTCTATATTACGCCCTAAAAGGCGTGAGGAAAAGCGTTAGGAACACGTTCAAATATGCAAAATTTTGCTCGCTGCGCTCGCACTATATGATAAGACAATTTAAGGTTTTAAATTCGGGTTCCCCAAAATCTTGCATGTGTAAGGGGGGCAAAGATTTCTTGGCACGTCAAAAGGGGGGGCCACAGGTTTTTGGCACGTCGAAAGGGGGGGGCAAAGGTTTTTTGGCACGGCCAAAGGGGGGGGGCAAGCAATTTTTGGCAGACCATTTTGAGAATTCACCCCCCCGGGGGTACACATAATTATTGCACCACCCCTTAGTATCATATATCAAAAAGTATAAAAGCTATGATTTTAGTACTTTCTCTATGTTTCAATTACTTAATCTTTTCCAAATATCTGAATCTTCAACCCGGTACACTAGCTTTAATAACGGGGGAACATACATTGTTATTAAAAAGAAATCCTACCATCTATCCAAACTCGCCGTGTTATTCCAATGCACATTTTACTTCACTGGGCAGCCATTTTTTGATCGTATTTTGAAGATTGGTGTCATAAAACCGTCATAGGTACAAATTTAGTACTTTCTGTCAATCAATTATGGCTTATTCTCTACATGTTTTAAATAATTGGCATAGACCTTATAATAACGGTCGTCCGCCTTGAAGCTTGATGAGTAAATGACAGCAAACAGCTGCAAACCAGTGAAAAATATCCCAAAACTCGGTCAGTGGGGCTCCGTTCGTACATGTCAATATCGATTGGATTAGTCGTCAGTAGCGGACAATTCGGTCGCTCATTGGATCAATATTATCAGGTGGTAATAAATTTGCATTGGACAATAGATTACTATATAATGGTTTACTGCATATATCGGTTTAATCTTCAATAAGCGGGTTTATGGCTGGAAAGGTCACGGTGAATTCGTCGATCCTGTATGTTCGTGATAGCCACATACAGTCTGGCCTGAGACTACCTCCACGAGGGTCTACGCTGCGCTATTTAAAATCTTGAATTTTGGTCACTTTTTCAGCTCAAGACGCAAGCCACTCTCTCAAAGCGCAAACTAACGACTATCATATCTGTTCAAAATATATATTCAAGTGCAAGGAACCACATCTGGTTTCTTTATACGAAATCATTTACGGGAGATATTCATCATTTTCCACCCCGGTATCCAAAGATTTATCGTCTGAATATCAATCGTGCATAGCACATTTACGTGTATCGATTCCGTGTATTCATTTCAGTGTCTCTGGTTGAATAATGTAATTATTAACCGGGCGATGTCGATGTGCCCCATAATTTTTTAACATCAAATTTTCAGATTTTCATCTTTCTTTAGATGAGACTTCTAACTTTGTTCCATTTTCTCTGACTCGCCCGGAAAACACACTACTTTAAGTTTTTAGTCCTTGCCTTAGGCATAGCCACTAGCCGGCAGCGGGGTGGCAATGGGCAGAGTGCCCCACATGACAAAAAATGAAAGAAAAAAGTGCCCCTCTGACCTTGAAAAATCAGGAAGAGAAAATCTGGAGGGAAAAGTAAAGGGGCAAGATGTCAAGAACAAGGGATTGATCTTGATTTTTTTTTATTATTACTTTCGGCAATGTCTTGAACCTAACCTCTAACCCTTACCGGCCTAACCCTAACCATATTCAGACCCTAACCCTATTAGACCCTAACCCTGACAATAACGAACCCGTGCCTCGGACTATGCGGTTAGTGATATATTGTGGCCCATTATGGTTGCAGAAAGAAATTAAGCTTGCCGGCCCGGCTGGCCGGTAACTTTTTAAGGTCAAGCCCGGCTGGCCTGTAACTTTTTGAGGCATATTTCGAACACTGGGAATGAGTAGTGGTTGGAATTTGCCTAACTTTATGATAATAGGACCAAAATTTGCCTAACTTTTGATACTGGACCAGAATTTGTATAGCACAGGACTTGAATTTGCCTAACTTAATGATAACCTATTTCTGAAGTTAAAAGGGCATTTTGTGATCCACCTCATTTTCTCCAAAAAAACACCTCATTTTCTCCAAAAAAAGATTTTTATACCACTGGTAAACATAATGTTTATGTACAAAAATTTTCTTGCCCATTAATTCCTTTAGCAAAAATATTGCCAGACTTGAATTACGTTCTGGTGTACTGGCCTTTGGAGCAGTAATACACATGTCTTGCAAATGCAAAATTGGCATCAACTGACATTTTCAGTATACACTTTTTTCTTGAATATCACCGTCACAGACTGTCAGGACTTTTGAACCAAATCAGTGATGAAATTTGGGAGCCCAAATAATGAAAATCTACACTTTAGGGCTTCTTTTGATGAATAAGGGGTTGTGCAATAATTATGTGTACCCCAGGGTGGTGAATTCTCAAAATGGTCTGCCAAAAATCGCTTGCACCCCCCACCCCATATTTATATTTGAACGTGTCCCTAACGTTTTCCTACACCTTTTTAGGGTGTAATATAGAAACGGTGTCCAAAATATCTGCCAAAAATCACTTGCACCCCCCCTTTCGACCTGCCAAAAATCACTTGATCCCCCCCCCCCCTTTGGCCTGCCAACAAATCTTTGCCCCCTGTAATTCACCACCCTTAAAATAGCATTGTATGATCAACCAGTCTCAAAATTGTGAGACTGAAAATACTATTTTGAGTATTTTTTTAATGGCGATCAAATTAAAAAAGTATCAGAAATCTGGAAGATTTGTGCGTGCATGATTTAGACATGACTGCTGTTTTGGCAAGACACAACTCATGAACTATGAAAAATAAATATATTTTTATATTTTTATTTTTACGATGGCCAAATGGACTACAGAGAGCTCTATAGCCAACTCAATTTGAAACTCACTCCCTCTGTGGAATACAGTAGAATTCCATCAACACGCATATATGCCTCTAAACGATGCAGGCACCCTCCACAAAAGCATTACTTGGAATTTTAGCAACTGTGTCAGCCATAATCTTATATCCCATTCTATGGAACGTTGCCAGCTTTAAGTTATGTTTCCAACCTCTATTCTCGGCTTAACGGTCACATACGGGGGCCTGACTGGACCTCTAAACCATTTGAATTCAAAAAGGGGACATTTCAGGGAGATCCATTGTCTCCTGTAATCTTTATTATGTGTTTCAATCCTCTTCTCGAATATCTTGAGGGCATTCGTGGAAAAAGTGGGTTTAGTTTAGATGAAACCATGCTGACGATTTTAATTTAATCACCAACAACAAGATTCGGCACCAAAAAATAATCAATGAACTCCATAGGAGAGCAACCAGCATGGGGATTACTCTGAAACCCTCCAAATGCCGTTCTCTCTCTCTGTGTGGTGGTAAACCAACTTTGGTTGATTTTTATATTGGTGATAATCTTGTGAAATCTGACAATGATGATCCTCAACGGTTCCTTGGGTCGCTGGTTACGTTTATGGAAAAGAAAAAATGTTTATGAACATATTGTCTCTAAACTTAACGGTAAATTAACCAACATAGATTCATCTTTGATTCGCAATGAGTACAAATTGGCCATATACATCTGTTACTGCCTTCCATCATTGAGATTCTGTTTGACAGTCCATGATCTTACTAGTTCAAATCTCCAGCTTTTGGACCGCAAAGCTGAGCAGTTCCTGAAAGGCTGGCTAGGGATTCCAAAACATGGTGCTAATACAGCGTTGTTGCACATGTCACAAGGTCTTCACATCGCCAAGCTCATTGTGCCTCATACAGTAGATCAAGATGCATAGCAGATCAAATAACAAACCTGACTCTGGACTTTAAGCTCCAACGTGAATCTTCCTGGGTTCATAAAATTTCCATCACTAAAGAATGCGAAAACATCCATTCCCTGGCTATTAGTAACCCCGAAAATACCATATGGGGTAAAATCAAACCTCAGGTTAAACAAAATCTGAAGGTTGAAACTGATAACTATTGGAAATCTGTTGTTGAGCCACTCTTGAGCCAGGGGGATATCCCTAAGCTGTTGGAAAAATGTGAAACCGACTTAACCTGGAAATCGTTGATATATTCTTTACCCAAAGGTGTGTTAAAATTCGCTATTTATAACGCCTCCATAGATACCCTGCCTTCCTTTACAAATTTAAAACGCTGGGGCAAAAGACTTTTGACACCTGTCCCCTCTATAAGGGTAAAGGTACCTTACTGCACATACTCAATAATTGCCAAAATATGCTAGATCGATACTTATGGAGACATAATAATGTTATTCGTATATTTTTATCCACATTCAAAGAGGCTGAATCGTTTAAGTGTGGCAATCTACAAGTATATGCCGACATTGAAAATAATACCATCAGTGGCGGTACAATACCGCCCAACATAATTGCCACATCCCAAAAACCACATTGTTTTATTTTGGCCGGCAGACAAGCGAGTCATTCTGTTTGAATTGTCGGTGCCATTCGAGCCGAACATTGGTAAAGCCAACTCTATCAAACATGATCGGTACGCTTCCCTTGTTTCCGACATTACCGACGCCGGGTATGATTGCTCGTTAATTGCCATTGAAGTCGGCTCTAGAGGCTTGATTGACACCGACAACAAAAATAGGCTGACTCGTTTGTCAAAACAACTTAACACCCCAAAAAAATTCAAGGTATTGAAAGACCAAATTACCAAATCTGTTCCCATGTCATCTTACTCAATCTTCAACTCAAGACATGAGCCAAAGTGGAATGTCCAAGAAGTCTTTTTTCTCACCGCCATGATGTATTTCCTCATTGTTTATGTGTATATTTGCTGTTTGTAATTGTGTTTACCCTTGCCTGAGATCGGTATGGATCTCAGTTGATCTTGGGGTTATATGTTCTTCTTCTTTTGTTAATAAAGATGATTAAATAAAAAATACAGGCAGCTGTACAAACTTGTATTATTATAAGACCAACCTAATGTTTTTATGTAGGGTGTTGCTCTGTGTCTCTTTCGTAATAAAAACCTCTTAGAGTATATACCGTAAAACCCTGTCTACAAGCATATATGGTATTTTTTATGAAAGCTAAATTAATTCGAAGCAAGTGTGGCGGGACGGCCGATTGCCGAGAGAAAAGCACGTGAAATGTCTCAATGTGGTTATTAAATGAAAACCTGGTTAGGCTGTAACTTGGTATATGAATGTCAGGTGGCTGGGTTGACACCAGTTCCCAAAATGGGAACACGAAAAGTGCTTTATTTCCATAACTCCAGACTACAACGTACAAGACTCAGTCACACCCCTATACTTTAGCTTCCTACTACTTCCACTACCCCTGCAATGCTACCCAGCTAGCACCCGCCCTCATCTGACAGCAAGGATGAGAATCACAAGGAAAAATGCGTTAATACAATAACATGAAAGGCCTACAAAAATCTAAGTTATTTTGGTACTAAATGAAAAATTGGGCATAGTAGCCCCGCTCAGCGCATGCTAATAGTAATGACACTTACGAACGCATGCAAGCATGTATTTGGTAAAGTATCATCATAAAATCTATATACACATAATAAAACAATATGATTCCAACAGCATGTGCACTAATCACGTACATAATAGAAATATACATGACTCACCAAATAAAAATCCTCTCCTGTTTATAAAATATAAACTCACCAAAAGGTACTCTACTCAGTGGGTAGGCCCCCAGACCTCCTCAATCCTCTGATGTGTCTCTTTTTGGTATAACACCGCCCCTCAGGATGATGTTACGCCTTTTAAGTTACTCCATAATCTTGGTATAACACCCCCCTCAGGATGATGTTACGCCTTTTAAGTTACTCCGCAATCTTGGTATAACACCCTCCCTCAGGATGATGTTACGCCTTTTAAGTTACTCCATAATCTTGGTATAACACCTCCCTCAGGATGATGTTACGCCTTTTAAGTTACTCCGCAATCTTGGTATAACACCCCCCCTCAGGATGATGTTACGCCTTTAAGTTACTCCGCAATCTTGGTATAACACCTCCCTCAGGATGATGTTACGCCTTTTAAGTTACTCCGCAATCTTGGTATAACACCTCCCTCAGGATGATGTTACGCCTTTTAAGTTCCTCCGCAATCTTGGTATAACCCCCTCCCTCAGGATGATGTTACGCCTTTTAAGTTACTCCGCAATCTTGGTATAACACCCTCCCTCAGGATAATGTTACGCCTTTTAAGTTACTCCATAATCTTGGTATAACACCCTCCCTCAGGATGATGTTACGCCTTTTAAGTTACTCCGCAATCTTGGTATAACACCCTCCCTCAGGATGATGTTACGCCTTTTAAGTTACTCCATAATCTTGGTATAACACCCTCCCTCAGGATGATGTTACGCCTTTTAAGTTACTCCGCAATCTTGGTATAACACCCCCCCTCAGGATGATGTTACGCCTTTTAAGTTACTCCGCAATCTTGGTATAACACCCTCCCTCAGGATGATGTTACGCCTTTTAAGTTACTCCGCAATCTTGGTATAACACCCTCCCTCAGGATGATGTTACGCCTTTTAAGTTACTCCGCAATCTTGGTATAACACCCTCCCTCAGGATGATGTTACGCCTTTTAAGTTACTCCCCAATCTTGGTATAACACCCCCCCCCCCTCAGGATGATGTTACGCCTTTTAAGTTACTCCGCAATCTTGGAATAACACCCTCCCTCAGGATGATGTTACGCCTTTTAAGTTACTCCGCAATCTTCTGATGCACTGAAAAGCAAACATCACGTGCACGGAGCCATAACCATTTCTGTTGGAATCAATAATAAAATAAATAATAATCAATATACCATATTAACTCACCACCTCTTTCCGTGAACGCTTAATATTCACATAAATATATATGTGAATATTTAAATATACCTTTTCACACAAAGTTCTAAATAAAATCATAGGCCCTGTACATGACAATCTCATAATAAAAACCTAATTATCTTGAAGTAGCATTTGGGTGTGACTGTACATATGATCTAAACGTTAAAGCCTCTATGATTTGAAACAAATTATAATTTCGTTGCATGACTACTTTTGGTTGAGGCCTAAGTTTGTATATTAGATAATAAGCATGAATAATGCCAAAGGTCAGGCAACATTGCAAACACATAATAAGTTTGTGAAATGTGAGAAAGAGAGTGTGAGTATTATTTTCCAAACGAAAATAATACAACGCGAAAATAAAATGGCCCCTATTAATGCACAACATGCCACGTCTAAAATAATTAATTAAATCTAAGAGCCGAAAATAAAACGGGGAAACCCTGTATTGATGCAATTAGCACATGCACATTGTATATGCACTCCAGTAATGCACCTGTACTGTACACGCACCTATGACCTCGAAGAAAGGTCATCCATCACCTTCGCACGTAAGCACCCACACAATGATGGAACCCATATTTAATTACAAAAATAAAATAAATCACAACACCAAACTAATTCAACTCTTTCTCACTTTCCACTTTACCTAGAAAGCTGAAATGCACACCATAGTAAGGGCAAAGGTATGCTGTCTGGTTTAGGACCTATGATGATAAAATACTAGAATGAGAAATCATGAATTTGGAGGTGCATTTGAAACCATGAACGACAAGAAATTTGGATGCAGCGCTATGCACACCGCTTACACGTGCGAAACAACATAGCCAAATCACCCAACTTACGTATGAAGAAAATCGTCCAAAACACATTTAAAAACTGACCTCACGATCTCAAAACCACCTCTCCGCGTTCTATACACGATACCTAACTTAATTTGGAACAATTTACTTCCGAAACAATTTTAATACTCTAAAAATAATGAAAATAAAAATACGACAAAGAAAAGCTGTATATATTCACCTGCAGCAAAAGATGAGAATGACACGAGGTCGCCCAGCCGTACGGCGCGCTGATTGGCTGAGGAGATAATTGATTGGATACGTACGGCGCGCTAATTGGCTGAACGGTTAATTGATTGGATACGTACGCTAATTGGCTGACAGAGATAATTGATTGACTGAAAATTACAAGAAATCCAATTTAAAGGGATACACGCGATTTGGGGATAGGAAAATGAAATGGGAATTACCTAAAAATAATATTATGTGTTGCTTGATTTACCAATACCGTTTCACAGCCCACCTCCCACAATGTGCCGTTCCTGGCACATGGACGTAAAAAAATAAAAACGGCATTGGTAAATGCTGCCTTATCTTAGTACTACTCTACTCTACTCCTAACTAAATGGAAATGGCCTAAGTCTTCAATCTTGCACTGCGGTCTTCATGGTTATCCTCTGTATCAGTCTGTCAGTTCTGACATCTGCGATGCTGGTTGTCCTTCATCAAAAACCACTCGAATGTCTAACTGCTACCATCCTCGTAAGTATGTACGTCCTGGTCATGGGGAAATGGTTGGCTGATTTACGCCTAGAAAGGTATTGGACGAAGAGACGGTTGGGTGGTAACCGTCACTCTACCCAGTTATCTCCATACTGCTGGAATGAAAGTCTGGTGGTCCCACCACGGTAAGTATCCTCAAACACCGCGGCTATACATATAAGTTTGGAATAATCTAGTGCTCTGAACACTCCTCCTTGTGATTCATAACATTAAGAAACCACTGCAAATACCAAACGTCACTCGGAAAGAAAAACAAAATAATAAAGGGTACTGCATAAGGTGCAGTACAAAGACAGCTAAGGCGGTGGAGGGAGCTTGTCCCCTCGCTCTGGTAAAGGACCAGCCTATCACCCCAACATGCGGGTACCACCAGAATCTCATAAGTTCCCCCCGATACTTCTGTTACTCTGCTTCCCCGTCTTCCTTTCATCCGTCTCTTCGCCGACTGGTTGCCTCTCTATTCCCCTCCTCTATTCTCTTCGTAAGTCATGGTCATGGGAGTTTGGTTGGTAAGCTCATCTCTACTTGATTGCATTGGTAATAGGACGGTTTGGACCTTCACTCCGAACCAGTGTCCTTGACTCTCCCAAGCTATCGTCCTCAAGGCGGTACCGAGGAGTCCAGTGACGTACAGACATCACCACCATCTATATTTGGCACAACACATAGCATATAACTCCTGAAACTATCACTGACTCCCCGTTGTCCTGACAACATTTCCTTACTCCTATAAGGAAATAAGTATGACGAGCCCCAAAGTAAACTCTCCCTGTCACGTCCGTAGAAAACACATATTTACCATGCAGCCACATTAATTCACCCCTCACACACAACCACAAAAGTCACGGATGAAGTCATCTCCGTACTACTTAACCGCACGTTTTAATTTACTCGAATGCACAATAACCTCAACACAACTTGAAACACACTGAAAACTGCAACAACACTTATTTACACTCCTCCACCTCTTGACTACTCTTGACTACTGCTGACTTTTAGTTAGCCCCACTCCTCAGATCCCTCACATGTACCAAAGGCCGCCGCTCATGTTCCACCACAGGCACCCCACACATCCAAGGCTCCAAGTTCAGTCCCTCGCATACCGTCAACTGTCCCGCACTGACAACCACTGGCCTACTAACCCTGCTCCTTTGTACACGAACAGCGCCTCCCGCTAGGTTAGCCATCACCATATAAGGCCCATCACCCCGCACCCAAACAAATTCTCCAGGCTTGACTCGAACACTTGGCTGCATTGGTCGTACACCGGCATCCACTCCACGTTGGTTATGAAAAGTCCCTGCAACTGCAACTCCTCGTCCCATCAGGTAATTCTGCACAGTATCATACATCCCCACCCAATAATAATTCTTTCTCGCCCGAGTCAATGTACCCCTCTTTGACCATAATTCATCCAGTACTTCCTCCTGCAGTCTCTCCGGCAACACAACCAACCACCTCACCGACCTGCCATCATCGCTCTCCCATCTCCTAACCAACACCCCTTCACTCACACTTAATATGTCCCACTGCCTCATATACGCCCGTGTCGCAGAAGAAAACCTCGCTACTACTCCCCACACTGGCTTCCTACCCTCCATTTTCCATCTTAACACAGGCCCAACAACTCCATCTCGTAATTGCATGTCCCTTATGCTTTCCAAGGTAACTCCTCTCACACCTCCTTCTCCACTACAGCCCCCCTCCCAGTCCTGATCTCCTCTCCGCACATTCCCTTCCATCCTTCCAACTGCCTCCTTCTTCCTCATCCTCCTATCACCCGGTATACCTCCTTTGCTGCTCCGACTCCCTCCAACTACTTCCGTCGCGTCCTCCATACCCTCCTGTACATTCTCCCCAACTCGTTGCTCCGCAGTATGCCTCACATTGACACTACTATCCCCCTCTACGGTCAACGCCCGAGACACACACTTTTGTCTCACATATACTCCTGCTGACACTGACCCCCTCGGTGGTCTTTCAGCTGTCTGAGGGGCCCGTGCACTTTTGAACTCTACTTTCTTTGGGGCAGTATTCCGCATCATCACCTCAACGGCTTTCAGTGAGGTGTCTATCGAGTCCATTCTCGCCTCCATCTCTGCCACCTTACTATCTGTCTTCGCCTCCAGCCGGGACATACACTGCTCGCCATACTCTAAATTACCGGCTCGCAAATCTTGTCCCTCGGCTATAGCCACCCGCTGCTGGGACCCAGCACTATTTGGCCTTGCATACACTCCTACCAACACCGAACCTCCTGGCCCTACTTTCTCGCCATGAACACCATTCCTCACCCGTTCCTCCTCACTGTGGAGAAATGACTCCATGGCCTCTGCACTACTTATTGCCTCCCCCAAAGTTTTGGACCTCACCCGAAAGACCTCCTCTCTCAGCTCCACAGTCCCCAGCGCTCGCCCAAAATGCAGCTTGGCTATCTCCTCTCTCTTCTCCCGGCTCATTTCGGGGTAAACTAACCCCACCAGCTTTAAAATCTCACGGGCCAAGGCAGCAATGGTCTCCCCTGGGAGCTGCTCTCTCTGGGATAACCTTTGAAAGTAACTCTCCGGGCACTCCCTGGGGCCCAAATTCTTTCTGCAATAAAGCCACCAAATCTTTATAAGATATATCCCTCGCATCTACATCATTGACACTCAAAACCGCTAGGGCATCACCCTTACAGCACGTAACCAGTTGGTACTTGGCAGCCTCTTCTGTCCACTGGTTGTATCCCTTACATGCCTCAAAGTGTATGATAAATTCCTTCCATGGGGTCCCCCCACCAAATTCCAACGGACACTTCTCATTTCTCGCCTCAACTAAATGATCGCTAGACGAATCATCATGAACAGCAGGAGAACATTGGTTCTCCTCCACCATCTTTGATCTCACCTCTATTTGATCTTCCAATTCTCTCAGTCCCTGCTCCCTTTCCTTCAACTCCGCCTCCCATTTCTTTAAATTTGCCTGCCTCTCTCGGAACACCTGCTCACAAGTTTCCTTCTCAGTCTCAAACTTTGTGCGTCGCCTCTCGGCTTTAGTCGCTTCACTACTCAAACTGGCAGCTTTCTGCCCCAGTACTCTGTCTCGTCTATCACACTCCACTTCCCGGGCACCAAGTTCCTCTATCTCCCTACTCTTCGCCTCCTCCCACACCTGCACTTCTCTTTCCCATTCCTCACTCTCGTGCTTACACTTCACCTCCCTATCATGTATCCCCGCCATCCTCTCTCTTAACTTCTCTTTATTCTCTTCCTTTTTAGCATCTATCTGCTGTCTTTCACTGCTTTTAGACTTCTCCCATACTTCGACTTCCGCGACAAAAGCAGCTCGCCGCTCCTCCAATTCCGTTACCTCACGTTGCCTCGCTACTTCCCACGTCCTCTCCCGTTCCTCAATTTCCTCTTCCCTATCAGACAGTGTACTCATCTTACGGCTCAATTCCCACTCCCGTATATCATTTTGTATATTGAGAACATACGCATCTTTCTCAAGGGTCGCTCGTCGCTCTTCCAACTCAGTAACTCCACGGTTCCTTTTACTTTCCCATGCCCTCTCTCTTTCCTCAAGCTCAGCCTTCTGGACAGACAGAGCACTCTCCCTTTCTTCGATCTCGGCTTCCTTGTCAGACAGGGCACTCTCCCTCTCACTGCTTTTGCTTTCTTCCTGCGTCCTCGCTTCTACCTCAACGGTAGCTCGTAATTTCTCCAATTTAGCCACTTCACGTGCCCTCTCAACTTCCCACTCCCTCTCTCTTTCCTCCATCCTGGCCTTCCTTTCAGCCAGGCTCGTTTCCCAGGCCTCCACCTGCGAGTCACAGGCAGCTCGTCGCTCCTCCAGCCCAGCTACTTCAAGTTCTCTATGACTTTCCCACTCTCTCTCTTTTTCCTTAAACTTGGCCTTCTTGTCAGACAGATCACTTCCCCACTCGTCCAACTCCCTCCTCCGTTGCTGGTTATACAACATCTGTTCATACACCTCCCTTCTCTCCTCTACGTTCCTCTTCTCCCACAATACCACATCCATCTTATGCTCTTCTGTCATCGCATTCAACCTCTCTACTTCAATATTGACCTTTTCCTCCGCCTCCCTCACAACATCCGCAAGCCTCCTCTCCATCCTCCTTCTCACTACATCCTTAACATCCTCAATCTGCCCCCGTTGCACCGAAAACTGGTATTCAACCTCACCATCCATGTCATAAATACCCGAATCTGGGTCCACATTGTCATTCAATTCCCTCTCATCCAATCCAAATTCATCAGGACTAGCCACACCTCCAGCCACCTCAGCACCATCACATATCCTCTCAGCCTTATCATCACCCTCCTTCTCCTCTGCCTCTCCTATTTTCCCCCAGTCTACGCTTTCCACCCCTGAGTCTCCAAAAAGGTATACACCGCTGTCATGACTGTCTTCCCCATCACTGCGCTCCAAATACCGCTCACAAGTATCCTCTACTCTCGGTGGTAACTCCTCACCTCCCTCATCCATGTCATCCTTATCTACTCTCTCCTCCTTACTCCTATCATCCCCACGTTGGGCTCTATCATCACCACACCTGCCTGTCATAATCTTGATGAACCAGTCTATTTCACCTGCTTCCACCACAACGGCCTCACACACCTCCTCCTGGCGATCACGCAACCTCCGATTCCTCCTTCTACTCCTCCTGCCCATTCTCCCCCGACGACCTCCTCTACCTTCCTCTCCTACTCTCCCCGACATAGTAGTGCACCTATAGTTCTGCTTATAATACTCAGATCCCACTTCTGACACCAATTTGTGGCGGGACGGCCGATTGCCGCGAGAAAAGCACGTGAAATGTCTCAATGTGGTTATTAAATGAAAACCTGGTTAGGCTGTAACTTGGTATATGAATGTCAGGTGGCTGGGTTGACACCAGTTCCCAAAATGGGAACACGAAAAGTGCTTTATTTCCATAACTCCAGACTACAACGTACAAGACTCAGTCACACCCCTATACTTTAGCTTCCTACTACTTCCACTACCCCTGCAATGCTACCCAGCTAGCACCCGCCCTCATCTGACAGCAAGGATGAGAATCACAAGGAAAAATGCGTTAATACAATTTAACATGAAAGGCCTACAAAAATCTAAGTTATTTTGGTACTAAATGAAAAATTGGGCATAGTAGCCCCGCTCAGCGCATGCTAATAGTAATGACACTTACGAACGCATGCAAGCATGTATTGGTAAAGTATCATCATAAAATCTATATACACATAATAAAACAATATGATTCCAACAGCATGTGCACTAATCACGTACATAATAGAAATATACATGACTCACCAAATAAAAATCCTCTCCTGTTTATAAAATATAAACTCACCAAAAGGTACTCTACTCAGTGGGTAGGCCCCCAGACTTCCTCAATCCTCTGATGTGTCTCTTTTTGGTATAACACCGCCCCTCAGGATGATGTTACGCCTTTTAAGTTACTCCGCAATCTTGGTATAACACCCCCCCTCAGGATGATGTTACGCCTTTTAAGTTACTCCATAATCTTGGTATAACACCTCCCTCAGGATGATGTTACGCCTTTTAAGTTACTCCATAATCTTGGTATAACACCCTCCCTCAGGATGATGTTACGCCTTTTAAGTTACTCCGCAATCTTGGTATAACACCCCTCCTCAGGATGATGTTACGCCTTTAAGTTACTCCATAATCTTGGTATAACACCCTCCCTCAGGATGATGTTACGCCTTTTAAGTTACTCCATAATCTTGGAATAACACCTCCCTCAGGATGATGTTACGCCTTTTAAGTTACTCCATAATCTTGGTATAACACCCTCCCTCAGGATGATGTTACGCCTTTTAAGTTACTCGCAATCTTTGTATAACACCCTCCCTCAGGATGATGTTACGCCTTTTAAGTTACCCCGCAATCTTGGTATAACACCTCCCTCAGGATGATGTTACGCCTTTTAAGTTACTCCGCAATCTTGGTATAACACCCTCCCTCAGGATGATGTTACGCCTTTTAAGTTACTCCAATCTTGGTATAACACCTCCCTCAGGATGATGTTACGCCTTTTAAGTTACTCCGCAATCTTGGTATAACACCCTCCCTCAGGATGATGTTACGCCTTTTAAGTTACTCCGCAATCTTGGTATAACACCCTCCCTCAGGATGATGTTACGCCTTTTAAGTTACTCCATAATCTTGGTATAACACCCCCCCTCAGGATGATGTTACGCCTTTTAAGTTACTCCGCAATCTTGGAATAACACCTCCTCAGGATGATGTTACGCCTTTTAAGTTACTCCGCAATCTTCTGATGCACTGAAAAGCAAACATCACGTGCACGGAGCCATAACCATTTCTGTTGGAATCAATAATAAAATAAATAATAATCAATATACCATATTAACTCACCACCTCTTTCCGTGAGCGCTTAATATTCACATAAATATATATGTGAATATTTAAATATACCTTTTCACACAAAGTTCTAAATAAAATCATAGGCCCTGTACATGACAATCTCATAATAAAAACCTAATTATCTTGAAGTAGCATTTGGGTGTGACTGTACATATGATCTAAACGTTAAAGCCTCTATGATTTGAAACAAATTATAATTTCGTTACATGACTACTTTTGGTTGAGGCCTAAGTTTGTATATTAGATAATAAGCATGAATAATGCCAAAGGTCAGGCAACATTGCAAACACATAATAAGTTTGTGAAATGTGAGAAAGAGAGTGTGAGTATTATTTTCCAAACGAAAATAATACAACGCGAAAATAAAATGGCCCCCTATTAATGCACAACATGCCACGTCTAAAATAATTAATTAAATCTAAGAGCCGAAAATAAAACGGGGAAACCCCGTATTGATGCAATTAGCACATGCACATTGTATATGCACTCCAGTAATGCACCTGTACTGTACACGCACCTATGACCTCGAAGAAAGGTCATCCATCACCTTCGCACGTAAGCACCCACACAATGATGGAACCCATATTTAATTACAAAAATAAAATAAATCACAACACCAAACTAATTCAACTCTTTCTCACTTTCCACTTTACCTAGAAAGCTGAAATGCACACCATAGTAAGGGCAAAGGTATGCTGTCTGGTTTAGGACCTATGATGATAAAATACTAGAATGAGAAATCATGAATTTGGAGGTGCATTTGAAACCATGAACGACAAGAAATTTGGATGCAGCGCTATGCACACGCTTACGTGCTTGAAACAACATAGCCAAATCACCCAACTTACGTATGAAGAAAATCGTCCAAAACACATTTAAAACTGACCTCACGATCTCAAAACCACCTCTCCGCGTTCTATACACGATACCTAACTTAATTTGGAACAATTTACTTCAGAAACAATTTTTATACTCTAAAAATAATGAAAATAAAAATACGACAAAGAAAAGCTGTATATATTCACCTGCAGCAAAAGATGAGAATGACACGAGGTCGCCCAGCCGTACGGCGCACTGGTTGGCTGAGGAGATAATTGATTGGATACGACGGTAGCGCTAATTGGCTGAGCGGTTCATTGATTAGATACGTACGCTAATTGGCTGACAGAGATAATTGATTGACTGAAAATTACAAGAAATCCAATTTAAAGGGATACACGCGATTTGGGGATAGGAAAATGAAATGGGAATTACCTAAAAATAATATTATGTGTTGCTTGATTTACCAATACCGTTTCACAAGCGTAAATATACCAATACAATAGATTGGTCTTAAAATAATACTTGTTTGTATATGCTTGAATCCGAAATTTATCTGCTCAAACTCTATAATGGCGACTGGATTAATGTAGCTTTCATCAGAAGCACTCTATATGCTTGTAGACGGGATTAATGTAGCTTTCATCAGAAGCGCTTGTAGACTGCTTTCATCAGAAGCGCTTGTAGACTGGATTTTTTTTAGTGTATGCTGGTAGATGGAATTCTATGGTATTCAGATTGAATCTTTCTTAGAGGGTGTATGAAATTCAAATGGAGCTGCCTTATGCGTTTATTCCATTTGAAATTCATACTCCCCCTGGGGAAGATATACATCTTCTATTGTGGCTTTCAAATAGACTGGACAAAATAAGTGTACAATCAATTCTATTGGTTCTATCAGTATTATTTTAATTGCTTTTTATCATGACATAATTGTAGTACAAATTGGTTCACACAGCACATAACATTGGTAGAAAATAGCTTCCATCAAATTGACTTATACTATTGCTTGTGAATTTTATTTTATAATGCACATTTCTTAACATTTTGTACAAACTTAGTAACATTTTCACCAAGTTTACTTCACAAAGGTTACAAATAGGAAACAAACTTTGTGTGAAAACATGTTACATGGTGCACTACTCGGCAAGGTGTGTAGCTTAACATTGATCCAAAATCTAACAAAGTTAACTTTACATGGACTGTAAAACTGGGGACGACATTTTCCTATTGTAGATTACATGTAAGGCCTTATATTTTGACGCTTCCACCTAAATACCCTCTCCCTTTTTACAAATATTTTCAAATTATTTGAACAAGCAGTCATTTTCTTGATTTTTTTTTCAAAATAGAGGTTGGCTAGCGATTTATTGCTTATGGTTTGAGATTTCAACCCCTCGTGGAGTCTCACTCCGACCTTAAGAAAGCAAAAAAATCACAATCGCTTTTTTTTTAATCAAATTTCAAAATGAAATGTAATTTGGTTTTAAGTTTTTCATGGCCTTACATCCTCGCACCAACCCCCAAAGGGAAATTAGGGATAAAATTAATTTCACCTAAAATCGGACCTAAATTTAGCATGTTTAGTGTTCAAATTTCTAACCTGCATACATGTAAGAAAATAATTCTTACACAGAAGAAGGATTCAATTTTATTTTATGAGCAATAAAAAAATATCAATTTCTATGAAATGAGGCAAAATAAAGTAATTAAAACGTTATTAACACATTCACATTTAAAAACATTAAAGAATATAGGTCCGATTATCAAAGTGAAATAATTTTCTCCCCTAATTTCCCTTTTCGGGGTAAGGGCAAGGGTTTCGGGTTACATTAAAGGTTAATTGGGCTTGGGTGGGTTTGTAGAGTTAATTCCACCAAGCATTGTTATAAAGCATGAGAACAAAAAGTTGGAACAATTTTCACAAATTCAGTATTATATGTTCCCGTGGAATTTTTAGATCTTAAAAAAATATATATATTGACCTACCGACCCCCCAAAAAAAAAATTGAGCTGAGAGGGCAAACAGACCTTATTGTTTACTTTGCTCCTGTTAGAGAGACCTCTTTTGTTTCTGGACAAGAATATCAGCACTTTCCTAGCTTGTTTACATCTACGTTTATGCCTCCAATGTATAGAAAGTTTCACCAAAAGATATGAATGAAAAAAATTTTAAATAAAAACTAAAGTTATGTTTGAGACAAAAATCTTAGCAAAGAAATACAGCAAACATGTTCTCCATACCAAAATCTTTCCTTTGAACTGCAAAATGAATGTGAACAGGGGTCTTGACTGCTCTACATTGATTTATTACAGGCCCATCAGACATAGGGGTTGGTGTTGACTTGATTTGACTTTTATACATATGCTGTCACTTTACAAATTACATTACAATAATATACTCCGATATTTCTATGACATTCAGTAGCAACAACAACAAAATATACTACTTTGTTTTTGATACATTACATACATTCAATAGTGAAATTACATTTGGATCAGGAATTTTAGAGTGCACACCAGTAAATAGGAATCTCCTACATCCTTTCTTGAAAAGTCACAGTGTTTCAAACAAGGAAACGTGCAAGAAGACTGAATATAATAGATTAGGAAAGGCTTAAAAACATGCCACTAGGCCCTGATTCATATTGAATCCTAATTTGGGCCTGGGAAATATATTGTCTGTGAAAAATGAGCAGGATCCGACCTTTTATGAAGATTTGGCTAAGCTTTCAAAATGTGTTACATTTCAGAAACACCAAGCTATTTGTGAGTCGCCGTAAGCTGTATTTTATATAGGGTGATCTAGTGGGCAATTTCCTGAAAAAAAATGCTGGACTCTGTATGATTTCTCTGGACTAGATGTCTTCAGCTGACCTTCAACTTGCAGAAAGAGTAAGTTTTGAAGAGCTGAGTCGCTCTGAAGTAAAACAAAAATGACGTTTTCCCGGACCCTGTTTGTACAGAAAGTCTATGGAGGCTATTTACTGGTGTGCACCCTGTATGACACCAACTTATCACCCATATCAACTACACAAATGTACTGTAAAAGTAGAAATTTTTGCGAGGTTTTTATATTCGCGAATTTCGCGAGTGGACATAAACTCGCAAAAATAACCTTTTGCATTAGGTTTCTATTGTATCAATATCAAAACCGCGAAAATTTAATTCTCGCGCAATTGACAAAATCTTCAAAATCGTGAAAATATCTTCTCGCGAAAATATTGACTTTTACAGGAACTGATTAGATTTCACACACTGTTATAATCAAACATGTATACATCCGTATCAAAATGAAGCAAATGTCGGCTGATACATGTATCTCTTTTTACATAACAACTAGGAATAGACACCAGACTCATCTCAAGTGGAGGTCACTTCAAATCATCCCCAAATCATGTAGTTTAGGAAAGTTCTCTGCATTCCTTAATGTGACTTGGGCATGATTTGAAGTGACCTCCACTTGAGATGAGTCTGCTATTTATTCCTAGTTATATATAGCAGCCGACAAGTTGATATGGATGTACACATTATTATGTGATGAAATATAGCAAAATGTGATGCATGTCAGCCATATTGAATTTGACTTTACTACATTCTCCTCCCTAATAAGTACCCCATCAGCAATGTTTCAGCAAATTTCAATGGGATTTTTCAAATTCTGGAATTTCTAAATTCAGAGTTTGTCAGTGAAGGAAAAGCAAACAATTTTTGTTGACATTATGCACTACATGTTCTATAACACCATTCACCATGTTAGTAATACAAATTAGATCACAACCACACTTATACAAAATTATTGTACATGTAATAATTATATAATGGCAAGAAATCAAACTGGAAGAAAATCATACATTTTCTGACTCACACACAGTCAGGTTCCACATTTTGGATCAGAAAAGTCCACTGGTGTGCTAATTAGGGGAGGGGTACTAATTTGTTTGACCCTCCTCCTTAAGTAGGTCAAAATACGCTACCTGTTATTGACTAACATTTTGCTAACATATTTGCTAGTACAGAATAATTGTTTTCAATATGAGTCATTTGTGACCCAATGCAAGTGAATGAGGCACATGTCATACATTTTGTTAACTGAGATTTTTGAATTTTCATATAAAACACTAGATATGGATTAAAATAATACATAAACCATCTCTGTTAGATTTACGTTTCAAGTTAAGATCGGTCAAAGGTCACAGAACTTGGACATTGTGAAATACAAAATACAGAGAGCCTGTTAAGTTGAAGCACATTCATTTTTATTATACAAAAAAAAATTGCTTTTTTTTAAACATGTTAACGGGAATTAAATAAAGAAAGCATTATATGGTTCAAAAGATGAGATATCAAGATATCAAATATGCAATTTAAAAAAAAAAAAATTTCAACACATTCTTGACATTTTTGGACATTCAGTAAATTTGTATCTGCCGACATCAGCCTCATCTACTGGCATTGAGACACATTTGTTAAAAACGATAAATTTGATTCTAATTTCCTCAAGTTGCATGTGGATTGTTTAATTTTCAAACTGAAACACACCAAAACCAAGAATAGTCTCATACATACATACATAATAACCTATCAGCTTATAATACACAATAAAATGTTATTTTTACATGGACCTTTATCATGAGGTATACCAGGTGTACCATACACAAACATATACAAGAGGGGATTGCATAGCCACATTTTCCTATAACAACATAAGCTTGGAAAGGTTATCACTTTTATGAACATATTTACAAAAATATCATAAATTTATCCCATATTGATTAATATTTCAAACATTATGTATCTCAGTTTAGGGGGGTGATGGGGTGATTTACAAAGCAAACAATAGGCAATTATTCCCAGTTGAAATCTATGGAAGCAATGACCTTTATTTCCCACACTCAGGTAACCCCATTGGAAAGTCACACTCCCTGTTTAGAAGGTCATATCGTTGTATGGATTTCAACTGTAATAGCCCAATTCCATGTTAGTATAAACTCTATGTATTATAAATATGTACACCACCAATTATATTACTATAGACTTTCATTTTCATTGTGTTTGAGACCAAATGACATAAGATGTGTTTAATGCCAGTTACAGTAGTTAGGTGTTGTGAATTAGTCGAATTGTGGTGAATAGTTAGTAATGACTTCTGGCAAAAATTGTTGTTGTTACTTTGAAGCGGGCTTGACAAAGACTTCAAATATCACAGTTACACTTTTGTAGGTCTTTTGAGTTATGATGTAAAGAGTATCGAAACAAAACATCTTCATAAAACGACACATATCTCAAGAACCACAATACATAAAGCAATTTTTGAAAGTACATGTTTTGCATTCCGTAATCCGTACCCATTCAAATCTTCAAGGTGTAATTTTTCATTAATCCTCTAATTGAGACAATGAAAATTGATATTTTGGAGTTGAACAACCATGACTACTCACGACATGCCTTAAAAAAGGTGAATGCAGCAAAGAAAATGCAAATCTGGATGACAACAATTTGATATTCTTTAAAAAAGACTGTTATACATGGGTGCTACAATTACATACACGTTTCAGTCAGGGGTCGATATACAAAGTAAAACTTACATGCACAACTCTGATTTTTTCCTAAAAATTGGCTGATTTTCACAAAATTTTACATGCACAGGCAAAATTCTACATGCACAGAGTCAAAGTTACATGCATCTGTGCATGTATGCATGTGGTATTTCGAGCACTGGTTTCAGTATCTTAACATAGTCTAATTATAGTAATCAAATAATCAATTGTGTAATTTGTCTTGTTCACCTCACACCTTATTTGAAGTAAACATTCAGATCCTACACATAGTCATAAAATATAATTTGTTCTGAACTGCAATAGAAAATTGAAATTCAAAATGTTAAAATTGAAACATGGAAACATCTGCAGCCTTGGGGATATATAGAGGCCGTCAGCCTTTTGCCATCTTGTGGGTACGAATGTTTGGGAAATATCTTCCACAGAATGAGTATGAATTTCACATGGAATTAGCACATTTTAGCAAGTATTTGAAACTCACCATCTCTCTGTGTAAGATACAGGTTGAATCTTTCACAGAGGGTGTATGAAATTTAAATGGAGCTGCTTAATGTGTTCACTCCATTTGAAATTCATATTCCCCCAATAGTTTGTTTTCTATACAGGCAGTGTAGATTTTGCCTCGCTGTAGCCAAAATATTCAGTTGTAAAAACTTGGGTAATTGTGCCAACATTTTACTTTTCTGAAACTTCATCAGTGATGCTAAACATTTGAGTTCTCAGTCATTTTAGGCTAATTAACTATTTCATGCCTATGAGTATGATGTCATTTTTATTTTTGAGGCGACAAGACAAAAATAAATCTAAAGATGTTTACCATAGGTTATTCCAGTTGAAATCCCTACCCCCTATGGAAGACATGACCTTAAACTCCAACACAGGGAGTGTAGATTTCAAATGGAGCCACCCATTCCCTGTGGGAAAGATTAAGCTTATGCCTTCCATATGGAATGTATGGATTTCAACTGGTATAGCCCAATATCTATTGAATACTGAACATAAAATGTAACAAACTAATAAAATAAACTATAATAAAGTTGCATAAACATTTGCATAACTAAAAGAAGGATACTGAATACACTAGAAATAATATGCATAATAAACTATATCATAATTATGTCAAATGTAGGAAAGTATAGTTTGATCAGCTCGCATTCAGTGAGCATTGTGACATCGTGGATTAATATCAATATATTTAATTTCAAAAATTGTCTTGTGACATCTCGCAAGAAGCATCACAAATTAGTAATTAAAGTCAAATGAGTGAATGTTCTTAGTCATCCAGTAGTTCCAAACAGAGTTTTGGAATTAAATCTAATACTGGAACTTACTTTTTGCAACTGACATTGCGTCTGGAACCACCAGACTTCATCAGGCAACTGACCCGCTGGGCTGGTCATGTGATAGACGGCTAGGTATCGTCCCGATGGCCCGGTCCCATGCATGAGATAAGTTGAGTCCCCCTTTCTTGTTCAGTGATGGTTGCTCAATGCAATCACGTGACCAGCCCAGCGGGTCAGTTGCCAGATGAAGTCTGGTGGTTACAGATGCAACGTCGGTTGCAAAAAGTAAGTTCTCGTATTAGATTTAATTCCAAAACTTAGTAATTAAATCCTTCTTTAACATGCAAAATGTAGACCAGACAGGTCAATGGCGTAGTGGTAAAAACCTAACAATTCCCGCCGATTACGAGCTGATCAAATTATAGGATATATAATGTATATTAAATCATGACATCAGTTGATTTTGCTTTGCAGCAAAAATACTCTTACATTTCAAATTTGGTACTCATTGTTTAAAAACTATATGCTGCCCAAGTACAAATAAACCTGGGCAATTAGGGAATATATTTACAATTCATATAAGGTGATGCAGTATGGTTCATCATTCCCATAAAATCCCATAGGAAAACTGCCAAAAAATGGCTTGTGCCACCCCTCCCCCCATCTGACGGTTGGCATGGCATGAATTGGACATTTTAACCCAAAATGTGACATTTCATGGATTTTGTTTTTTGATAACCTGGTTCTTTTGATGCTGAAAACAATAAAAGTTGCAAGGATTATGACATGTCCTGTACACTGAATTTCTTCTTTCAGCTGATATTAAATCATCCTATCAATGTACACCCCACAGCATCACCTTAATCCCCCCCTCCCAAGACTTCATTTAGGCACAATTAGGACATTTTAATTTTGTATTTTTTGCACAGTGGATTGAGTGGACAAAATAACATATTTATTAAAAGTCACACTCTAATGTACAGCAGCAACTTCTTAAATGGCAAAATCAAATGCCATATCATTGTTGATACTTCATCTCCTTAAAAATATATGCAAACTTCCAGAACAGAGAAAATGACTGAACTGTGGTTAACTGAATGAAGTTTATAAAGAATAATTATAAAACTTACTTTATGCTAATTTAGAACCCGTCCCCAGTGAACTGGTCACAAAATGCCAACTCACAACTGTTGTAACCTAAATGACACCATACCCAACATGGGGTAGATGTGGGTACAGGAACAGATTTTTCCCCAAGTAATTTCATTCAATACTTTGCTCAAAAAATAGACAATGTAGTTAAACTTAACAATTTGTACATCTTGGAAGCACAATAGGCTGTTACAATGGAATCTATACACCCCCTGTGGACGACATGACCTTAATCTTCCACACAGGGAGTGTGAATTTCAAATGGAGCTCCAGAATGGGTAACTCCATTCGAAATCTACACCCCCTGTGTGGGAGATTACAGTCATGTCACCATAGCAGGTGTATGGATTTTAACTGAAACAGCACAATATTATCAAACATAGCACTAGCATTTACAGCAACTTGTGTGCATTGCATTATTTGTGGGCTACAACAGCTTTGCAACTTAAATGTCACAATACTAACGCACATAGCCGATACTGAGTTTTTATCACAACACTTAATATTTTTCCTGACACATTTTAACATGCTCACAATTGAGATACAATGACTATACATCTGTATCACAACACCTGTTTCCAATTATTTATGAACACATTATTGACTTATTTTGCTTATTTCTCATCACTTCACACCGCCACACCTACCAAATATCAAACCATTTATACCTCATTTTTTGCTCAAGTTTGCTTACCTACACATTTGCATTGCAACACCTATTCCATTTGGTAGACACTTTGACAGACTTTATTTTGTTCAATATTCACTTATGTAAGAATCTGCTATTTTCCTGACACAGTTGTGCACATCTGTATTATGTTTGCCAAGTTTCAATAATTCCTGCAACATGTAATAAGCTCAACAATAACTGGTTATGTCCGCTACATTCTATGTACAGTTTTACAGCGACATATCCTGTTATGCACACACCAAAGAACCACTTGTGTACATCACTTAGCAGTGTACTTAGATACTGAAGCTGGGGAGGTGGCAGGGTGTTTAAGCTTTTAGGCATATTATTAGCACACAATAATATATTGCCATTTTTGCTTAATTATATTCACAGAAGTTACATTTTTGAAGCAAAAATTGTTTTTTTGTTGTTGCTTATTTTGGTTTATTTTAATTTTAGAACTGAGTCATGAACGAAGTGGGAGCTAAATCAGGTATACCAGAATTTTGTATTTTTGTCTTTCCTGATGTACAGTCAGCAACAGTACAATGTCAAACTAGTAAACAGTTAGAAGACACGGTTGCTATGTCGGCACACCAAGTAAAAGATAAAAGTAGTTTTATATGTAAAGTGTTGGATATGTGCCGTTAGACACCCAACCTGGACAGTGCTATGCCTGTCGTATGTTAAACCACACGCGGTTTGAGTGCCATACACTGATTACTTGGAGTGGCTCTACCATCTGGAAGCTCTGAAGTATTAAAACATCATCAACTGCAGAAGTAGCTTGTCTGCTCGGGTTACATAAACATGTTTGTGCTAATGTTTTCTATTTAACTTTTTTCTCACCGCCATGATGTATTTCCTCATTGTTTATGTGTTTATTTGCGGTTTGTATTTGTGTTTACCCTTGCCTGAGATCGGTATGGATCTCAGTTGATCTTGGGGTTATATGTTCTTCTTCTTCTGTTAATAAAGATGATTAAATAAAATTGGGGCCTGTGCGAAGACCTCAGCATCGCTGGATTTAGATATTTTGCTGACTTGAACTTTGCCAAAACTTTTGTCCGACATGGTGTTTATTTTATAGGCCTATTGGTCTAACGGCATGTATCCAACACTTTACTTGGAAACTACTTTTATAAACTACCTTTTAGTCCCTTTTCTGAACACAGACATTTGGGATTGCACCAAAGACTTTGTTGAAAACCGACATATACATTGCATGGACAGAAGGGTTGCATGTTAAGTTCTACCAACAACTTCACAAAAACTATCACCTTTATACAGGTATAAAAAGTGCATTTCCATTTTTTTTATTACAAATTATTTATTACAAATTACAAAACTGTACTCCTTCCCCAATCAATTAATGAAGAAAAAAAAAAATGTCCTTTCTTTTTAAACTGCAGTGCTCAAGAATGTCTGCCTTATTACATTCTTTAATTGCTTTTATTTCCACATTTATAACAAATTGTACACAATGTTGCAATTTATAGCACAAAAGGGGCCATAAATCCTGTGCAATAAACCCAACCAGAATGGATCTGACAATGGCAGCCATGTTGGTAGTGTGTAGACTACAAGTATTTCAGAACACAACTGAGTCACCTGTTCGAATCATGTATTGGGCTATTCCATTTAAAATCCACACTACCCCTGTAGAAGATATAGCTAAAGTCTTCCACGAAGGGAGTATGAGTTTCGAATAGAATAGACAAATGGGTAGCTTCCATTTGAAATACTCATTCCAGTTGTGGAAGATATACTAGGTAAAGCCATAATACAGGGGAGTATGAGTGTCAAAATGATTGACCTTGACCAATTCCATTTGAAAAACATACTCCCCCTATGGAACGTATTTACAAAATGTTCCAAAGGGGTAGTGTGGATTTCAACTGGAATAGCCCATTATTCCCTGGACTCCATCTTGGAGGACAGTGTTTGGATGGCATGGCGTAGTGTTGCATCAGGTCTTTTGTAGGACATGCAACTTTGTCACTCCACAGAGGATGGGTTTCAAACAGAATAATCAATTGGGTAATATCCATTTGAAATACTCACTCCAGTTGTAAATGTAGGTAATGCAATTATACAAGGGGTGTATAGGTTTCAAGATAATTAACCCTAGCCAATTCTATTTGAAAACATACTTGCTCACTTTTCTTTAATCTTCCACAGGGTGTGGATTTCAAATGGAAAAGCCCAATCTGTTATGTAATTATGTTCAAAGATTTGAACTATCCCAAAAAGAAATTTTTTCCCCAGCTATTTTTCATGATGCAAATGAATTTCATTTTGTTAACCCTATGAGAACTACCTGCCTATTGGCCAAAAAGAAGTTTTCATTATCAATTGGACCAATCAGCAATATTGTTAGAATAATTTCACCACAGAAAAAATTGGGGTGAATTATTTGCAAAGCTCCATTCTGATTGGTGATTAAAGTGAAGATATAATGTAATTGACCAATCAGAGGCAATGTTATATCAGCAGGTAGTGCTCAGGGGGTTAAGCGTGGCAAGAGATTGGCCATCAGTGGACATCCTTGTATATACTTCAAATTGAGAGCTATTGAGTTGAAAACTCCCAAATCTTGACTTAATCTACATTGATGCAAGCCTCCATTCTAATCATGAAATAGTGTAGTCAAATTCAGACTTGACACCCATTCCCACCAACCCAATATAACTGTGTACGGTTTACTTGTTGGGTGACTTATGTTGCGTTCCATTCTCTTGTGAAACTTTGTCCTCGAACACCACCACCTCAATTATTTGGCACTGGAACTGGCCATCAGCCTCTGTCACTAGGGATGAGTTATTGAATGTCTTGCAAGGCTGCGAGTAGCCTTTGTCCAAGTCTTTGTCAAGGTGAATGCCTTCACCATCACTGGGAAAAAGAAACAAAACAAGGCAGAGAATGAGATTGTAAATAGCCTGAACTTGTAGTCTTTGACAAAGTCTTGATGATTGTTTTTACCATTACTATTACAGAAGAGATATGGAATGTAGTAAAAGAAGGGAATTTGCAACGTTTTGGGTCATGAAGGTCAGCAGCAATCAGTTAGCGTAATTTGACAGGTTTATGCAAATGAGCTACAAAATTAGCATATTTTGTGACAAAAGAATAGTGGAATTTGAAGACTGTCAATTGCCTCCCCTCCACCAAGTCCCATCACTATACGCCTCACCAGTTCCAAGAAAATGGACAAAATGAAACTTATGCTTGTACCGAAACTGTTTCCTGTCTCCGTTCATTTTATTTGATTTTACTTCACGGGAGTGTATCTTCATAGATCCAGTATGTGTTTTGTCAACCATCTGTTTACAAACCTTTATGTAAATAAGGTACCAAATTAGCATATTTTGCAACAAAAATCTACCGGAATTTGAAGACCGCTAATTGCCTTTGGAATGACGAACAACCAGGAAACACAATACCTCCAGTGGAGGCATAACTAGAATTACGCGGTTCATAATTAAGGTGGCCCCACATAAAGGTCTGTAAATAACAAAGGTTTGTGCCAAAAATTAACTCCAATTTCCACTTACCCCCCACCAATAGCTAGTTCATTAACGGTGGCTCTCATATACATTGTTTCAGCTGGTACCACATCCTTTGGGTTTGCCTTAGTGGTGCCGACCCAAGGATAATGCATCTCTTTTGGCGTCAAGGTGAACATGAAACACTACGCCGTTGCCAAAGTAGGGCGCTTTTCTTGCATCATCATTTCGCTCTTCCCAACTGACCGACAGATAAGCACCAAATACCTGTGTAATTGTATTATGTGAGAAATATTGATACACATGTATTAAAAACACTGTAGTTTAGACATTAATGGTGGAGGAATTATTTAATTCACTAATAATACTTTCTATTTAACTTAATGTGCCTTAACCAGCTGGCTGTGGTTACTTTTGCTGTCTAAGGAAATCCAAGTTAGCACATGGTTTTAATTGGCACCAATTGCGTAAGTATATAATTTTGAAATCATGTTTAAAATTTTAAATAGGAAGGAAGAAATGAACGAAAATTAAAAACGGAAGAAAGGAAGGAAAAATGAAGAAAAATAACAAGGAAATGAAGACAATGGAAAGAAAGGAAAAGATGGACAGGGACAATATAAAAAGAAAGACAGAAAGGTACGGAAGAGAAAAGAAAGGGAGGAGAGGAGAGAGAGGAGAGGAAAGGAAAGGAAAGGAAAGGAAAGGAAAATAGAGGAAAGGAGAGGAAAGAAAAGGAAATGAGAGGAAAGGAAATGATAGGAAAGGAAAGGAAAGGAGAGGAAGATAGAAGGATAACAGAAACATAGTAACAATGTCCAAAAAATGTCATCTGAAGACAAGGGTAGTGAACACTACCATTGGCTCCCAAAGTGCAGCTATGACTAACGTTTGGTTTCAATTGGACTCTTCATTAGGTTCATATTGCTCACATTTCACTCACCTCATTATTTGTGGTCTTGACAAGGAGTACTGTAGGTTCATATTGCTCACATTTCACTCGCCTCATTATTTGTGGTCTTGACAAGGAGTACTGTAGGTTCATATTGCTCACATTTCACTCACCTCATTATTTGTGGTCTTGACAAGGAGTACTGTAGGTTCATATTGCTCACATTTCACTCACCTCATTATTTGTGGTCTTGACGAGGAGTACTGTAGGTTCATATTGCTCACATTTCACTCACCTCATTATTTGTGGTCTTGACAAGGAGTACTGTAGGTTCATATTGCTCACATTTCACTCGCCTCATTATTTGTGGTCTTGACAAGGAGTACTGTAGGTTCATATTGCTCACATTTCACTCACCTCATTATTTGTGGTCTTGACAAGGAGTACTGTAGGTTCATATTGCTCACATTTCACTCACCTCATTATTTGTGGTCTTGACAAGGAGTACTGTAGGTTCATATTGCTCACATTTTACTCACCTCATTATTTGTGGTCTTGACAAGGAGTACTGTAGGTTCATATTGCTCACATTTCACTCACCTCATTATTTGTGGTCTTGACAAGGAGTCCTGTAGGTTCATATTGCTCACATTTCACTCACCTCATTATTTGTGGTCTTGACAAGGATTACTGTAGGTTCATATTGCTCACATTTCACTCACCTCATTATTTGTGGTCTTGACAAGGAGTCCTGTAGGTTCATATTGCTCACATTTCACTCACCTCATTATTTGTGGTCTTGACAAGGAGTACTGTAGGTTCATATTGCTCACATTTCACTCACCTCATTACTTGTGGTCTTGACAAGGAGTACTGTAGGTTCATATTGCTCACATTTCACTCACCTCATTATTTGTGGTCTTGACAAGGAGTATACTGTAGGTTCATATTGCTCACATTTCACTCGCCTCATTATTTGTGGTCTTGACAAGGAGTACTGTAGGTTCATATTGCTCACATTTCACTCACCTCATTATTTGTGGTCTTGACAAGGAGTACTGTAGGTTCATATTGCTCACATTTCACTCACCTCATTACTTGTGGTCTTGACAAGGAGTACTGTAGGTTCATATTGCTCACATTTCACTCACCTCATTATTTGTGGTCTTGACAAGGAGTACTGTAGGTTCATATTGCTCACATTTCACTCACCTCATTATTTGTGGTCTTGACAAGGAGTACTGTAGGTTCATATTGCTCACATTTCACTCGCCTCATTATTTGTGGTCTTGACAAGGAGTACTGTAGGTTCATATTGCTCACATTTCACTCGCCTCATTATTTGTGGTCTTGACAAGGAGTACTGTAGGTTCATATTGCTCACATTTCGCTCACCTCATTATTTGTGGTCTTGACAAGGAGTACTGTAGGTTCATATTGCTCACATTTCACTCACCTCATTATTTGTGGTCTTGACAAGGAGTACTGTAGGTTCATATTGCTCACATTTCAAGTAGAATGTATTGAGACTAAATCCATGTTCTTCTGATGTGAATATCAATCTGGGTTGATATAAGGCGATTCTGTCTGGTAACCACTTCCACAAAGTTTGCAGCTGAAAAAAACAATCACCACATAAACTTACTTTTATTTATTAAAAATATACATTTATTTGGTGTAATATTCAAGATAGGTCAATAGATAATGCAGATTGCATACTTTGATAACGATTTTGCTTCACTGCGCAGAAACACTAGTGGTGACCAGCCGCAAGACGATATATCGATCACTACACCGCTTTGCCCAAAGCGGCAGATTGCTAGGAATTGAATTCAAGTCAACTCAGGAGTGGTGCTGCTCTGATGTACAGGATACAATTTTTGGCTAAATAAGTGCAGAGTGGTGCTGAGCATCAACAATGGCTTTGAGAGTAACATCACTGCCGCTCAGCGTTGTGCTGTTCCGCTTGCACTTTTCTGTCAGCCGCTCAGTGGCAAGCGGCAGAAAGTATGAAACCAGCATAGAACCCTAGAGTCTGGTGCATGAGAGTGCAAGTTCAAGGAAGCAGCGGTGTCCTTGGTTTGCTCTTGTGAAATTTGAGTTTTTCTCTTGGACAAAAAACTTTACTGCAACTTGACCCAATGTAACCCTTACTTGTGGAGCTGATACTAGCTGTGAATATTTAATGTGGTATTTCTATAACAACACTACCAGATTCCTATTGCTGTGGACCCCAAAGGTACACTGCTGCCCAGATACTTTGTGGCTAAGAGTACCAATGTACCACCAGTCCAGTACCAGTGTGTGTACTGTTATACATGTGATTCTAATGTGTGTACTCTAGAGTACCCACACAGGTACTCTAGAGCACAGATGGAATAGCTATGCAGCAGTATACCTCTGGAGTGACAGCAATAAAAATCTGGAAGTGTATAACTTTGAGCCTTTTAATTCAGCATTAATCTACATTACCTGTTTTGAATTGATGATGCTGGATTGTATTTCTTCCAATAATACAGGAATTCCTTTTTGTTTTGATGGTGATTTACTCATAACTTTGCCCTCGGCTCTCAACTCTATCTGGTGCTTGGTTTGATATGTACCAATAATGGAACGCGATAATCCTCGGAACTGGAATGCAACCTAAAACAATACAAAATGATGCATTAAAGAGGTGTGGTCTAATTTTTAATGTTCTGTTTTCTATCTTAGATCGAGACCTACCATTAAAACAACATGTTTCCAAATTTTGAGTGTATTGCTCCAGCAGTTTTGATATAAGCAAAAATGTGTATAATGATGCCCTATAGACCACTTGGCATGTGACGTCATTGCCCGGCAGTATGCGCGCGCATTATGACAATTTACATTGTTCTTTGCCCTGCAGTGTGCGACGCATCGTAGTCTGCTAAGGGCATGTGCATTTTAAATCGCCCGCCACATTTCATACAATACAAGAAAGCCATTGAACAGTGTAGCGGCTCGTTCGAGCATATAACGATAGACGAGTCCCTCGCCTTTTGTTGATAAACAGTGATGTCAAGTGGTCTATATGATAGTGCATGTACACAAATCACTATGTTTATGTTCACACCATTTACACAAAAAATATCTTGGGCTTTAAATTTCACTGGGATGATGAGAAAAATATCAGCTTTCTTTTGATACCAAAATCTCAGTTTTGATAAAGAAAAATGGGGGATGAGGCTAACTTAGACATTCATCAGACACTTTGTATCAATTGTGATTGTTTGTTGAATCAAGGTTTTCTTTCTTGAATAAAAATTATGTTAATATTTCATGAGTTTCCTTGTTATCATAATCCTTGGAACAATGTATAGAGTTTAAATTGTTTTCACACAATTTTATTCAGTGTTAAAAGTTCATCTATTATTTTCTTTTATTAGACCACACAGGGAAAACATAATCAGGCTTTTTTATATATGCTATAAAGCAAGGGTTCAGCATCTCAGAAAAAACTTTTCTTCAAAAACAAATCGTCACCTAAACCATACAAGCATTAATCTCCTGCATGATACTTCTATAGAACACGTTCATCAATATACATGGCGAGAAAACTTGTCTCAGCATGCATGGTGGTGTGTATTTACCAACTCCATAATCTACAAGGTACTTGGCACCTCTCTTCCACAACTATTTTTTTACAGATATTTTAATTTTAAATTTTATACAAAAAGTTAAATTTGTTCCAAATTATAAAAATCAATATGCTCCTTTCTTTTGAATTATAATTGTAGCACACTGTTTACATCTGAGAAACTTTACTTCAAAATAGAAACTTTATTATTAGTTTTATGCTCTGTGTGAAATAAAGATGCTGTAAAAATCAATGTTTTTTCATTCATCATGTAGAGCCTGATACATTGATAACCTCAAGGTGCTTCATTTTAATCTTGCTCCTTTCACCCACAGGCCTAGTAAGCAAGCTACCATGTACAGGCCAAATATAAAGCATGTTCTCAATAGCTATGAAATATGTTCCTTTCATGACGTAAGAAGTTGGTAAGAAGTAAGAAGTTGACGTAGTTGATATATATAACACTTTTCAACACAATAACAACAAATATTATTTATTTTAAGCCAAAAACTTTGCACTAGCAGGAATATTACTTTAAGGGTATGTATGTTGTATGTTTTTATATGCGCCTACACAATCCAAATTTACTTGCATAATTGCTTAAATTGCTTTATTTCTGAATTTCTTTTAGTTCAAGTAGTAAAAGCATTATTGGGCTAATATATTCCATCACATAGTAAAGGAGTTTGGGGACTTCACATACTTTAAAGTCTTAGTGCAACAAGGCATCATATATGCAATAGTTGCCCTGGTAAAAATGTAACAATTTCTGCATTCTATATTGTACAGATTTAAAAATATGACACCTGGCAGCTACTGCAGATACAGCTTTCTTGCAATAACGCCTCAACTTTCATTGCCACGAACGAGAGGAAATGGGGCTACAATTCATTGTAAAGAGAGTAATGTATTGTGTGAGCGCATAATGCACAACACCTTAGGCAGCTAAAACCCACTCATTTCAAAATGAATGAATTCATGCACAGATCACTCAGTTTTGCCCCACATTTAGTTTGCTCATAAATTTTGCCTCTATTTTTGCACTGGCATGCTTCACAGTCAAATCGAGTAATTGTCGGATCACTGCAATCAATTGTACTCCTTCCTTTTATAGTAAAGCTAATTTATATTAGTTATTTCAAATGATTTAACATTTATGTAGTATATTAACTACCAATAATCCTGAAATATAATCTCTTTAATGACAATATATCCCCTTCGGCCTTTTCATATTATGTTGAAAATATTAAGCTAGCTTCCCAATAATATTAAAAATAAGTTTTTCTACAATGCAAAACCTACAGGCATTTAGAAGATAATTAGTTACTCCATGCTAAAAAGCTTATTATAAATGTATCTACATGTACAGGACTGTTTATATAGAAAAGGCTGGTGGCTACAAAAAAGATTACAAAGAAATTTCCACAGGGAAACATACACATTTATGGCATGTCCAGTTTTATATAATACCTAACGAAAAATTTTGGACACAATCATACACTTGAGTGGGATCTTAAAACTCTAGCCCCTTTGGTGCTCGACAAACGGGTGCATTATCAGTTGGGAGAAGTTTGTCCCATTTTATAGTCAAACAAGCCCAAAAGGGCTGATTTAATATTAATTTTCATTTTTTCCATTTTAATTTCACCCAAATATATTTTCGGATGCAGTAGTCTGCCCAGTAGTCTGTCCCCTATGACATCTTTATTGCTATGAAGGTAACTCTCTGGTTATGCTCCCATTCTGGAGAGTTCTCTGAAGGTAACTCTCTGGTTATGCTCCCATTCTGGAGAGTTCTCTGAAGGTAACTCTCTGGTTATGCTCCCATTCTGGAGACTTCTCTGAAGGTAACTCTCTGGTTATGCTCCCATTCTGGAGACTTCTCTGAAGGTAACTCTCTGGTTATGCTCCCATTCTGGAGAGTTCTCTGAAGGTAACTCCCTGGTTATGCTCCCATTCTGGAGAGTTCTCTGAAGGTAACTCTCTGGTTATGCTCCCATTCTGGAGAGTTCTCTGAAGGTAACTCTCTGGTTATGCTCCCATTCTGGAGAGTTCTCTGAAGGTAACTCCCTGGTTATGCTCCCATTCTGGAGAGTTCTCTGAAGGTAACTCTCTGGTTATGCTCCCATTCTGGAGACTTCTCTGAAGGTAACTCTCTGGTTATGTTCCCATTCTGGAGAGTTCTCTGAAGGTAACTCCCTGGTTATGCTCCCATTCTGGAGAGTTCTCTGAAGGTAACTCTCTGGTTATGCTCCCATTCTGGAGAGTTCTCTGAAGGTAACTCTCTGGTTATGCTCCCATTCTGGAGAGTTCTCTGAAGGTAACTCCCTGGTTATGCTCCCATTCTGGAGAGTTCTCTGAAGGTAACTCTCTGGTTATGCTCCCATTCTGGAGACTTCTCTGAAGGTAACTCTCTGGTTATGCTCCCATTCTGAGAGTTCTCTGAAGGTAACTCTCTGGTTATGCTCCCATTCTGGAGAGTTCTCTGAAGGTAACTCTGGTTATGCTCCCATTCTGGAGAGTTCTCTGAAGGTAACTCTCTGGTTATGCTCCCATTCTGGAGAGTTCTCTGAAGGTAACTCTCTGGTTATGCTCCCATTCTGGAGAGTTCTCTGAAGGTAACTCTCTGGTTATGCTCCCATTCTGGAGAGTTCTCTGAAGGTAACTCTCTGGTTATGCTCCCATTCTGGAGAGTTCTCTGAAGGTAACTCTCTGGTTATGCTCCCATTCTGGAGAGTTCTCTGAAGGTAACTCTCTGGTTATGCTCCCATTCTGGAGAGTTCTCTGAAGGTAACTCTCTGGTTATGCTCCCATTCTGGAGAGTTCTCTGAAGGTAACTCTCTGGTTATGCTCCCATTCTGGAGAGTTCTCTGAAGGTAACTCTCTGGTTATGCTCCCATTCTGGAGAGTTCTCTGAAGGTAACTCTCTGGTTATGCTCCCATTCTGGAGAGTTCTCTGAAGGTAACTCCTGGTTATGCTCCCATTCTGGAGAGTTCTCTGAAGGTAACTCTCTGGTTATGCTCCCATTCTGGAGAGTTCTCTGAAGGTAACTCTCTGGTTATGCTCCCATTCTGGAGAGTTCTCTGAAGGTAACTCTCTGGTTATGCTCCCATTCTGGAGAGTTCTCTGAAGGTAACTCTCTGGTTATGCTCCCATTCTGGAGAGTTCTCTGAAGGTAACTCTCTGGTTATGCTCCCATTCTGGAGAGTTCTCTGAAGGTAACTCTCTGGTTATGCTCCCATTCTGGAGAGTTCTCTGAAGGTAACTCTATGGTTATGCTCCCATTCTGGAGAGTTCTCACACTTCACTTTTAGTCAAGTTTCATAAGCTTCCTTATATACCAATACTACTAATGACATTTACTACTTCAACAAACTGGTAATAAATATTTGAAACTTTTGACATAAATTTGATCCAAGTATTGGTTTAATCCAAATCTACTTACATTAAGTAATATTTCAGGTGAAGTAGGAATGGTTTTAACAAACTCTTGAATGGAAGACGCCATATCACCCTGTATCTCCTCACCGCCTAAAAAAGAAAGAGAAAAGAAAATCATTTAACTCTCTCCATGCGGTTGTCAAATGCAAACAACAAGTTTTGGTTTTTTTTAATTCAAAAATTTCAGAATTGTAAATTTTCATTAACATCTTTGGAATCAGCATGAAAAATGTGTTAAAGCTAAATTTAACACAATCTGGTGATTGTTTACAAAATTTCTAAACATTTGAGGCCTGAAAAAAGAGATTTATACTTGCAGCACATCCCTGTATGGTCATTTGTATTGAATAAGAAGATAATTGCATAGTTATATTTATAGGGATTATATCTAGTTGTTAACATTGAGCAGGTCCATTTAGCCATGGAGGAGGGGTGCAACAAATCCATCCCTATATATTGGTAAAAGGTCTGTTTCTTCTGTCAAAAATAGAAAAAATTGCGCCAAAAAATGGTACAATTTAGATAAATATACCCCAAATCATGAGCTTTCTGTGGTCTAAAATATAGGCTCCAAAACTCAATTATAGAGGGGGTAAAGGTTTGCTTTTGGCTGGAATGAAGATTACTCTTGAACAAGTTGAAAAGGTCTGCATTGTGGAAAATCTGCACCCTCCACGAAAAAAGTCTTGGCTTCAGGTGAAACCTTCTGCATCACATTGATGCTAAACTAGCACCAATGACAAGAGCATACTCATTTTTGCCATATTTCATTTTTTCCTAAACTGTCCCTGGAACTGAATCTAGGTCGTTGAATTTCTTTTTGTTTTCCATGCATATACACATGTTCACATCCATACAACAACTGTTTTCTTTCCCATGACTTTTACCTCTATGCTTTTTATGCAGAACTACTATTGCCAATCCGATACGGTAGAAAATTTTGAGACCCTCCACTAAAAATACATCTATCACACGGACCTGTAAAAAGATAGAAAACATATGATTACAGGACATGCAATTATGTCGGCATGTTGTCGACATCAGAAAAAGTTGCTGATGTCAACAGAAAATTTGGATTACAACATTAATTTAACAACATTGTTTATGACACATGGTGCTTACAAAATACTAAATAGTGGTAAAATTATCCAAAAATCTTGTTGCACTTAAGCTTATGTCATGCATTAAAGATAATGTGTGGAATACACATTTATCATGGCATTTACTATGGTATATACAATTGTTTATTCAACTTCATTGACATTCTCGACCAAGTCATGGGCGTACTTTTATGTCGACATGTTGTTGACACGTCGATAAATTTTTCCGACATGTCAACAAGAAAAAATATTTCAATGACGCCACTACTTTGTAAGCTACTTACTAAGTGTGTGAATGGAAGATCCAGTACCCACCAAACCCAGCCTTCATAGACTTTGTAAGCTACTTACTAAGTGTGTGAATGGAAGATCCAGTACCCACCAAACCCAGCCTTCATAGACTTTGTAAGCTACTTACTAAGACTTTGTGTGACTTAAGTGTGGAATGGAAGATCCAGTACCCACCAAACCCAGCCTTCATAGACTTTGTAAGCTACTTACTAAGTGTGTGAATGGAAGATCCAGTACCCACCAAACCCAGCCTTCATAGACTTTGTAAGCTACTTACTAAGTGTGTGAATGGAAGATCCAGTACCCACCAAACCCAGCCTTCATAGACTTTGTAAGCTACTTACTAAGTGTGTGAATGGAAGATCCAGTACCCACCAAACCCAGCCTTCATAGACTTTGTAAGCTACTTACTAAGTGTGTGAATGGAAGATCCAGTACCCACCAAACCCAGCCTTCATAGACTTTGTAAGCTACTTACTAAGTGTGTGAATGGAAGATCCAGTACCCACCAAACCCAGCCTTCATAGACTTTGTAAGCTACTTACTAAGTGTGTGAATGGAAGATCCAGTACCTACCAAACCCAGCCTTCATAGACTTTGTAAGCTACTTACTAAGTGTGTGAATGGAAGATCCAGTACCCACCAAACCCAGCCTTCATAGACTTTGTAAGCTACTTACTAAGTGTGTGAATGGAAGATCCAGTACCCACCAAACCCAGCCTTCAAAGACTTTGTAAGCTACTTACTAAGTGTGTGAATGGAAGATCCAGTACCTACCAAACCCAGCCTTCATAGACTTTGTAAGCTACTTACTAAGTGTGTGAATGGAAGATCCAGTACCCACCAAACCCAGCCTTGATAGACTTTGTAAGCTACTTACTAAGTGTGTGAATGGAAGATCCAGTACCCACCAAACCCAGCCTTTATAGACTTTGTAAGCTACTTACTAAGTGTGTGAATGGAAGATCCAGTACCTACCAAACCCAGCCTTCATAGACTTTGTAAGCTACATACTAAGTGTGTGAATGGAAGATCCAGTACCCACCAAACCCAGCCTTCATAGACTTTGTAAGCTACTTACTAAGTGTGTGAAAGGAAGATCCAGTACCCACCAAACCCAGCCTTCATAGACTTTGTAAGCTACATACTAAGTGTGTGAATGGAAGATCCAGTACCCACCAAACCCAGCCTTCATAGACTTTGTAAGCTACTTACTAAGTGTGTGAAGGAAGATCCAGTACCCACCAAACCCAGCCTTCATAGACTTTGTAAGCTACTTACTAAGTGTGTGAATGGAAGATCCAGTACCCACCAAACCCAGCCTTCATAGACTTTGTAAGCTACTTACTAAGTGTGTGAATGGAAGATCCAGTACCCACCAAACCCAGCCTTCATAGACTTTGTAAGCTACTTACTAAGTGTGTGAATGGAAGATCCAGTACCCACCAAACCCAGCCTTTATAGACTTTGTAAGCTACTTACTAAGTGTGTGAATGGAAGATCCAGTACCCACCAAACCCAGCCTTCATAGACTTTGTAAGCTACTTACTAAGTGTGTGAATGGAAGATCCAGTACCCACCAAACCCAGCCTTCATAGACTTTGTAAGCTACTTACTAAGTGTGTGAATGGAAGATCCAGTACCCACCAAACCCAGCCTTCATAGACTTTGTAAGCTACTTACTAAGTGTGTGAATGGAAGATCCAGTACCTACCAAACCCAGCCTTCATAGACTTTGTAAGCTACTTACTAAATGTGTGAATGGAAGATCCAGTACCCACCAAACCCAGCCTTCATAGACTTTCTCAGGATCATCCCCACGCTGTACAATCCACTTATGTGCTGGACTCTGCAAAAAACAAACAATATCCATCTTTAAAAGGATAAATTCATTATTCCTCACAAACATCTAGGTGTTGCACCTGATACATTACCAAGGTCCAAAATTCTGAAATTCTTAGAAAAGTCACCAACATTTTTAAACATTCCTTTCAAATGTACTTTATCCTCCATACATTGATGATGAGTGACATATCATCCCATCAGATTTACCTCTTTAGCCCCTCCTCCTATCACTTTGGCTATTGTGGGTTAAAGAGGAACAAGAGACAATATAACCGGTACACCCCCAAGAATTGTTTCATTTTTATACTCTCTACCTGTTGCATTCTATTTCTAGAGCTGGTTTGTTCATATATCATTTTATTTCTGACTGCTTTCTACAGTTATTTGTAACTCTTTCAACCAATGTTTTTTCCAGTGGTTTCATAATTTACATATTCCTCGTGTTTTTACTTCTATTGAATGCCTTTTATGTAAATTTTTTAGATTTTTATAGACTATAATAATGAATTCTCATGCATCACATGATGTTGACTCCATACCAGAATACTTTTATTACATTTTGCAGGCAGGCAGCAGTAGAGCAATAAACTTAGCCTGTTCCACATCAATAGTTACATTCCAGATGTTCACACAAATATCTATCATTTTTAACTGGAGACCTGACATCTCTCAAATAATTTAAAACAAGAGCCATTACAATCGCCAACAGAATAGTTGGAAAATAAAACTTGCATTTTAAATTTTAATAAATCGCATTTTGATCAAATGTATTAACTATTATGGTGTTATTAACCCTAACACTACCAAACATCAAAAAAGCTTAATGCACAAAGTAACTAGCAACCCATCTGATTGAGCAATGATCTGAAAATACATGATAGCAGAGAGTTGCTGGCTGGGCACTGACAACACTCATACTACACCATAAAACCTCGTCTACAAGCATCTATAGCGTTTCTAATGAAAGCTAAATTAATACGATACATGCATAAATATGTGACCATCCACAACGAACCCCGTGTAAAGTCACCAGTGCTTTAATATTTATAGATATGGACCAATAAACCTCACAAAAACATTAGAGCCTTTTTGAGCACCCATTTCTCAAGCAATTATGACAAGTGATATAGCATTTTAAAGCTTGTTTTCAAGAGGTTTCAACTGTGTAATAATATAAAAACTCAGAGTTGTGACTTTACACTGGATTTGTCGTGGATGGTCACATATGCCAATACAATAGATTGGTCTTAAATAATACTTGTTTGTATTTTGTTTGGATCTGTAATTTATTTCTTCAAACTCCATAATGGCGTCTGGATTACATTAGCTTTCATCAAAAGCACTCTATATGCTTGTAGACAAGGTTTTACGATATACTGGTCATAGCTTGCTAGCACCAGGTCTTGTCCTAATGACCCGACAGGTCCATGGTTTGAAACCGGACCAGAGAAAACAACATTTCTCTTTATCTTCTCTCTCCCCTCCTTCCTTTCTTCCTTCTTTCCTTCCCCTTTGCCAAAAAGTAGAGGGCCTTGGGGTTAACAAACCAATAACAGTTGATATAATTATATGGATATACCTAGTGATTCACATGACATTGCCTAAAGGTCCGTTCATACTACAACGCAATTGCTTTGCGGTACGGTGTGGATATCTAGATTACTTTTTGCCACAAGTTAAAATATATTTAACTTTATTGCGATACTGCAATGCAGTAGTTTGCAGTACGATGCTAATGCAGCAACGCAACACACCACAAAGCAATTGCGGCATAGTATGAACAGACATTAATTCTTATGTCTACCACTATGTTGAATCATACCACCTGGTCAAACAATGGGTCATTCCAGCTGAATTCCATACTCCTGTGTCCACAAATCTGTGATTTTTGGCTGTGATTAATTTTAAATCCCTAATGAGTTTTACAGAGGAGTACAGAATTCAATTGGAAGAGCCCATTACAATTAATGCTTCCACACTCATATTTAAAATGTGGTTCATTTGAATATAATATCAAATTTAATATCATTTGAAAAATCACATGATTATCAAAGGACACCAGAGCTGCTGAATCACTAGCCAGAACAATAATTACACCAATTTACTGAGACTTGTCATGATATTATTTAACTCTTCAGAGGTAAAAATTTGGATGAAAATAGCTGAGAAGCTAGAAGATGATGGAAATAAATACCCTGTTCCCTCCCCCTAAAAAAACTTTAAAAATTATGGAACACTAGTTTGGAAAATGTTTTCCAAACATATTTTGATGATTTTGTTTTCAAAAACATTCCGTCAAAATCAATTAATTTTGGCCAAAACAACATCTGTTTTTGATTCCATACAGCTAAATAAACAAAAAAATGCAAAATCTCAATTAGTCAGGGCCATAGAACAGGGTTTATTTTTTGTCATCAAATTTGGTATTTCACATGAATTAAGTTGTGATTTTTATACCCTCAGATTTCACTTTTTACCAGTAGCATCATAGCCAGGACTTTTTCAGGGTGGGAAGCAACTATCAAGGGGATAAATCTTTTAATGAAAATGGTCAAAATGCGCAAAAGGTACAAAAAAGGACTAACATCTAAAAATTTTAGGGTGGCCAGCATCCCATAGGGGGGAAAACTTCTCACAGGGGCAGCTTCCCCCTTACCCCTCAGCTATGCTACTGCTTGTTATTGCTCTTTCTACATTTATAGGTCGAGAATGTAACTGAATTCCAAAATCCTATCTGTCATTGTCATTTCAAGACATTTCTGTATTTTTAAAGTTAGTATTTATCCTGTTTAATTTGACTTGAAATTCACATATTGGCATTTTGTCTTAGCTTGTAATAATGACAGACAGGGCCTAATACCCTGTTTCACTATTTCTATGTGTGTTCAGTTCTGATTCTATCATAATGTGACATGATCTGGTCCATGCGGATCAAAGGAGGCATTTTTGAAAATTGAGTTACTAGCATCATTACCTTTACAAACATTAGGTTATCATATACTGAAAACACCAAAGGTCTAGCATACTTGGTTCTAAAGTTATGAAGTTTTGCGATGTCTATTTTCTTATGTATTTTATTGTTGTTTTACTCTATATTTTTGCCTTTATGTCAATTTCAAATTTGCCACCTTTGGCCCCAGTGGACCAGATTGTGTCACATATACTTTACAGACTAGAACAGGCATATGTATCAAACACATAAATAGGTGTCTAGTCAATATTACACATGTCATACTTCACATGGTTGGGATCTTTCAGTGACATGTAAGAACCATGTAACAGACAGTTTCCCAGAATTCTTTGCAACAAGGTACACCCCCCCATTTCATCCAATGACACTCCCATTTTGTACAGGTTTCCTTTATTTTCATTTTGAGAATAGCCTGGCTAAACATGAATCGATAGTCAAGAAATAAACACATTCATGCAAGCTCATGCATTTTGCAAGATCTGGATGTTCTTTGTTAACTAAGGTATATTTCATCACTATCGACCCATGTTGCACTAGATAGCAAAGCAGTGCAGAAAATTGAAATGGAAGAAATGCATTATGGGAAGTATAAGATATCTTCTCTGTAGAATTTGCATATCAATTATATAGAATATCACCATTAGCTGAGCAATTAAGTTATTGAGCATAAATAAAGGATACTATTAATGCTTCATATTCAAAATCTCTCAAATTGGGTTCTTTTGGAATAAAATGTGTCTTTTGGTGACAAATTTTCAGTAAATATGTAAACACGCAAGTCAGTGAACCTAGCTGTGTATGAGTTACAGTGAACTGATAAGTTGTACAAACTTGACAGTGAACCACTTAACTCTCAACCAGTTGTGCAGCATTGATTGAGAGATATAGATCTTGATGTGTACTCTATTTCCATCATCAGTTCCTATCACAAACACATTTGACAGGTTGGCAAGTTTAAAAGCTGCCATGTGGTAATATATACAAAAATTGCATAAAAATAAATTTCCAATAGTTCAACAAATTATTGACAAAAAAAACAACTTACTGGTTGATTATTTTTTAACAGAGAAACTGCATTTTTAAATATTAACAAAATATAATGAATGAAATTGTTAGAAGTGTTACTGCTTTTAAAAGGGCATTTTATGATCCACAGCCTCATCCCCCCCACTTTTCTCAAAAAAAGTTGAGACTTTTATACCACTGGAATTCTGGAAACCTCAGGGTACGTAATGTTTATGTACCAACAATTTCTTGCAGATTAATTCGATTAGCAAAAAAAAAAAAAAATTTGAATTACGTTCTGGTATACCAGAACGAAATTACAACACTGGCCAATGGCATGAATGGAGCAGTGTAATACACATAATCATGCATACCTCACAAACGCAAAATCAGAATCAACTGACATTTTGGGAATAAGCTTTTTTCGTGGATATCTCTGAAAAATGTTATAAAAAGAGGATGGTAGGATCACGAAATCCTCCTTTAACTCTCTCTACACAGGTGGTGTTGACTGCAGATGGCAAATTTAAAAAGAAATTCAAAAATTGAAAATTTTCAGAATTGTAAATTGTCATGACCATTTGGAATTAGCATGAAAAAAGCATTAAAATGAATACAAACAAGCCTAGTATTTGGTTCAGTGGTTTTTGAGATAGCTCTTGATATAACTAAAAACTTTTGACTTTTGACGGTGAGGCCTACGGCTAGTATGCAGAACATTAAGATAAAAAAATACCAGGCAGCTACACTACTTGAAACCACCCTACATGACCCAATAGCAAGTACTCATCCACATGTTCGTTCATCATCTTGATTTATTTATTTCAAATTGCTTGGGCTCAGTATCATATGGGCTATTCAGGTGCGGATCCAGAGGGGGTGGAGGCGTCGCCCCGTAAAAATAGCAAAAGTAGGAAAGATGGGCGTCGCCCCCGTAAAAAACGAGAAAAGGGAAAGGAGAGAAAGAGAAAAGGAGAAAAGAGAAAGAAAGGCGAGAAAAAAGAGAAGAGAAAGGTTAAATTGCGCGTAATTGAGTCCTTCATTTTGCAAAATTTTCCACTCAGACACCCTACATATGCCTAAACAACTGGCCGTTTTTGCATTTGTTCAAACACCCGTACACTTTAGGCCTATATTGTTTTTTAAAAGTAATAACTTATGATTAGGCCTACAGTAATAGTGAATAATGTTCCACGAATGGCTTCAATTGGGCCTTCATTTTCACACATTTCCGAACTTTATCCAACTAAAATTTTACACAATTAATAGTGTCAAAATTGTCCACCAAATGGCTTCAACTGGACCTTCTTTTTGCACAACTTACTTTGCCAACTTACTCACCCACTGCCTATGTATAAAGAACTTAGGAAGTTGCCATTTTCTTTATACTTTGGATACCCGGAACTTTATGGTTAAAGCAATTGAATTTATACAATAATATTGAAAACTTGTCCACGAGTGTGAAATGAGCCGTCATGGTCATTTCACAAATTGTCCGCTCTTTCAAAACTCAAATTTCACACAATGTGTCAAAATGGTCCACCAAATGGCTTCAATTAGGTCTTCATTTTGCAAAAGTTTCTCACTTCTGAGGGGGGGCACATCACCCTTCAGACACCCCCTACGTCACGCAAGCAAATGAATTTAAACAATAATATTAAAAGCTTGTCCACGAATGGGAAATGAGCCGTCATGGTCATTTCACAAATTTTCCGCTCTTTCAAACTCAAATTTTACACAATAATAGTGTCAAAATGGTCCACCAAATGGCTTCAATTAGGTCTTCATTTTGCAAAAGTTTCTCACTTCAAGTTTCAGACACCCCCCTGCGACGCTATGACCGCTTTGCGGCCATATGGTTCATCGCCCTCTAGAATTCTCATGTATTTTGCGCCCCCCGTATTTTTTTCTCTCTGGATCCGCGGCTGCTATTCCAGTTGAAATCCGTACACCCCTTATAGAAGACATGACCTTAATCTCACACACAGGAGTGTAAATGTCAACTTAAATTCTTGATTTATTTATTTCAAATTGCTTGGGCTCAGTATCATATGGGCTATTCCAGTTGAAATCCATACACCCCTTATAGAAGACATGACCTTAATCTCACACACAGGGGTGAATTTCAACTGGAATAGCCCAATGGACAATAAGTGATTTGCTTAACACCCCATGCCTTATCAGCAGTAGAGATTGGATGAAGAAATTGTCTTGATCAAAAGGCTGACTAACCCTACTACGCACAGACACAATGCCTAGACATTGATCCACAAGCCTCAGCACACATTCCAGGTTGTCGCTGACCACTACGGCCCACATCATTCCATAAACCATTTTAACAACAACTTGCACAGGGACTTTGCAGCTCCCCAAGTTCCTTGTCCAGGGGTATTTCACCACACAATAGGCGCAAGTTACCATCAAATATTCATCTTCAAATTGATAATAATGTTATCATTCCCTCTGACACTGTTCGTAATCTGGGTGTCCTCTTTGATGGTCAGCTTTCCATGTCAACCCACATTACAAGCTTGTGTAGTAATGTCACTTACCATCTTCGTAACATAACACATATCGCGGTTCTTAGACAGAGACACATGCCACCACATCGTTAGGTCGTTAATTCTATCTCGTCTCGACTATGCAAATGCAGTTCTACTTGGAGCAAATACAACTGACATCGCGAGACTTCAGAGACTGCAAAATTGGGCGGCAAAACTAATTTTCTGTGCAAAGAAGCGTGATCATGCAACACCGTTCATCAAAGAGCTCCACTGGCTTACTATCAAGAACAGAATAACATTCAAAATCCTTGTCATTGTTTTCAAGTGCCTAAATGGCTTTGCTCCATCATACCTTGCCTGCAACTTGTCTCTGTACTCACCTACACGAACTGGCTTACGATCTTCAACTGACACTACCAGACTCACTGAACAAACTTACACACCTCGCACTCTTCAATCTGCTGCCGACAGATCATTCGCATATGTTGCTCCTCGGTTGTGGAACACTTTACCACCTGCTCTGCGTTCTGTGCCATCACTTCAAATGTTTAAGAAAGGACTTAAAACACACCTTTTCACACAATGATTTTCTCTTGTTCCATATTATTTGCTTGCTTTTATTTTTGTTTGTTATTTATTATATAGTGTATCATCACACACGCTGTGATATCTATGAAACAGCGTGTCATAAATAATTTGTATGTATGTATGTATGTATGTAAGCTAACTCATTTCATCCATGAGAGCATACTAAACCACATGCCAGGGTTCGAACCTGCAACCTCTTGCACCATAGTTGAACGCCTTATCGCTTGAGCTAACTTGACTGCCACATATGCTTATTATATGCTTGTTATCCTGGCTTGAGCATTTTGTTTGAGCCGCACCCAATTAAGCATGTCTCTGCATAGAGTGACCATTTAAAATTCAAGAGTTTGGTGGCATTTGGAACAAACATAAATATTCTATTATTACCATGCAGATGGTAAACATGGTATTAAAATGTGAACAGACGCCATCTGCCACTTAACATGAAACTTTCATTTTCCCGTAACTGGGGCTGTTGAACTTGAATTCTTGTATACGCATCATAGCCAGACATTGTGACAGGCCACCTGCAGATGATAGCTGTCAATACGTGTCCTACTTGATGAAATCAGTGCAAGCTTCTATGTACTTCAATAGACTGATGCCTTCATACATGATGTTTTGGGTTAACAAGTGCGCAAATTATGTGCCAATTTTGTATCAGATTTTACTCCAGAATCTGAGGAACTGATTCTGCGCAATTTTCTGTTTGCGACATATTTTTAGAACATTCTGTGTATAATCCTGTCACAACATGTGCTCAAAGACTTGAAGGATCAGAAGGCACACTACGGGTCGCAAACCCAGAACAGAACAGAACACAACTTGAGGCTGTATGTTGTGATTTTAACGCAGTGAAAATGAGATGATTTAAAACTCTTAATCACAATACAAAATTGTTTACATCTGTAATTTTCAGGTGTTGTTACTACAGACTTTGTCAGCAGGGTTGCCAAAAGATTTCAGCCCGAATCGCGGGTCAAATAATCGAAATTTTTCACTTAACCATTGGCTTCTATGGGGCAGGAAACTATCAGAAGTCGCGGGAGCCAATGTTGAAAAGTCACCCAAGTTTTTTCTTAATCATTGGTTTCTATGCAATGGGACAGGAAAAGTTGCGGAGAAAATCTACAAAAGTCGCCCAATTGGGCTACCAAATCGCGGGTTTGGCAACCCTGTTTGTCAGGGGAATGACACAATTTCGCACTCTTGAAGTGTGATGTAATGAAGGGGTCATAGACCTTTGCCAACTTGTAGTGTCCTCCATCCTTTATTAGAGATGGTTGGTTAGCCCTGATGTGGATGGTTACTTTCTCAGCTCCTCTCTCATGCAAACCATTTACCAATAAAGATGAACTTGCATGGTAATAAAGTCAGATTTTATGCACATTCATTAATAACCTCTAAAGAATTCATTTTTGGACATTTTTTGAAGGGAAAACATTCATTTTGAAAAATTAAAATTCTAGCCTCATGGAAGAAGAGGATACCTTAAAACATCCACTGAATGAGTAAGAAGAAATAAAACAAACAAGCAAACAATGCTTGGGATATTTTATTCTTAAAATTTAGGATTTTGGAAGTGTAAAACGTACATTTTGTACTTTGAAACCTAAGTTCCTCACAAATGGTAATATTTTAAATTCTAATTCCTATTTTATTTGTCCAAATTGATAGTACTAAAATTTAGTCAAAAAGGATAAAACAGAAGTAAGCAGTACCTTTCAATGGACTGTGTCATATTTAGATTCAAAATTGTTATCCCAGTACACATTGTGTGTTGCTATGTTGACCTTAAACGCTAGCACTTATAGAATAAAATCAATATGCAATGCATGCAGCTTCTCAAACTGTATGCATCATGAAGTGTGTTTACACAACAACACAACAATATCTGCTTCCGGGATCCGCTTTCTAGCAACATATGAAAATTGTCCTGTGTAAACCTGAAACAAACCTTACACAGTATTCTAACGTTTCAAACTAATGTTACTCTATATAAACACACATGTGTAGAGCTTATATTGCCGCAACTTAAACAAGTATACCTATATTTTTTGCGGCATTAAAATTTTGCATTTTGGAGAGAACCGCACTGTTTCTGTGATGTGAAATATTTGTGAATTTGTACATTTCCTTCAAGGCCTTTCAGTAGAATAACTATCTGTGCACATGAAAATTTCGTGAATCAACTGAGACTCGCAAAATTTACAAAAGTTTTATGCACATGAACATTTCATGCTTAGTAGAGTACTACATGAATAACCACCCTATTTATAACATATGCGACTTGATTGCAGAAAAATGTATTCTCAATTTATCAAGAGTATATTGTTACATGATGATGGTAGCTTTGCCTATCTCTAGTTTCATAGCTTTGTTAATAAAACCAAAATCACATGTAATCATATTTCTGTGAAGCAAGTCAACTGGATAGAACACTACCAAATAGCTGATTGTCTGAATTTCATTATTAGAATTGAATGCAGAATGGGTTGTGGAATTCTTGAGTTTATAATTAATTATTCTCACCTTTCACAATAATTAAATCAATGTTGGCATTTATACAGTACCTTTCATGGTTATCAAAGTGCTTTACATTTATTCTGCTGTCGTTAGAAACATGTCAGCTGTCCACAGCATACTATAGGCCTACTATGCATGGCGCTTGTCTCATAAAATTTAACACATTTCTTTTCAAGGTAAAAACATTTTGTCTAAATATTGACCAGTCCCTAAATTTAAAAATAGATACTTTTTGATTGACCAGTTCCTTAATTTGAATGCTACATGCATAACAGTTTCTGATCATCCTTACCACTTACCATGTCAGATTTATGTAAAGATACAAAAGGCTGTAAAAACCATAACATAAGCAGCACCAGGAATTTTTTGGAGGGGTTACAGGGGGAAACTGGGGGGAAAGAGTTCTGACTGTGTGAATCCCCCCATGCCCCCCTTGGAGCTGCTGCCACTGCATAACAGTCTTAACTCAAATTGTTTGCGGTCTGTAATTATATTCAAAACCAGGCCCCTTTTGCACACAATTTAACAAGTTCTGTAAATGATACAGTCTTGAACGATAAATTGAATTCAAAAATAGGCCAAGAATATGGATCAGTGGTGTTCAACATACACAAGGATATTTCTATTGCATACACTGTGGGTTCAATGACACATGAGAATTAATTCAATATAGTAATACTAGAAGACTATATGGAGCAATTCAAGTGACACACAGTAACATTCGTTGTATAATAGATTCATCAGGTTTGTTGATAAAAAAAATCAGGATTTATAAAAGGTTCAATCATCGTGTTGCTATGGGCTTTTCTTTATGTTCTCCAAAACTCCTTGTTCACAAAGACGTCAGAATACTAATAATTGGAACTTATCTGAGTAGGTACAAGTTCGCAGAGTATTGCTTTGCGGCCTTCTTTGCTGTCTTCTCTTTTGGTACAAAAACAAAAACAAAATAAAAACAGGTGACAGTGAAGGTTTTTATGTTTCTTTCTTCAACATATTCAAGTATCATCTATTGTGTTTGAACTATATCATATTATATACCTCATATATAGATTCCTCTGATCTGATTGGTTAAAAGTGGAGTCATTAAAATAGCTGTGCCCCCTTTTTTCTATCAAGATGACATCATATGCAACTGTACCCGGGGCATAGAATCAACTGTGCCCGATAAATAATTGAATAGTCACAACCGCGAATACACAGATCGCTCGTATACATTACGCACCCACTATACGGTCGGCATTGATTACAGTGTTGTAAAAGAGACTATAGCGGTCACAGTTCGTGATGAATTTGAACTCTCCTTGCAGGTGATTTGTTTACAATTTGTTACATGTCAAGGATTTATACCTGCCAAATGTCACTCCTTACTACGACCTGAAGACTTGGCAGTGTGTGATGTTAGCACAGAAACGGTAGGGTTTTAGATATGAAATCGGTAGATATCGGTCCAAATTCTGCACCCTTGCTCTTGCATGCACTGTGCATTATGGCCTATGCAGTTAAAAGCTTGTAGGCCTTGTCAGCTCAGGAAATTTTTAACCAATGAAATGAGAAGAATATATATTATTCGGTATATAAAATAAATATTGACTGCTTAATATTCGGGGCACAGTATAAAATTATAGGCCCTCGGTGATGTCAAAACCATGACTATGCCCTCAGCTTCACTTTGGGCATAGTCATGGTTTTGACATCTCCTCGGGCCTAACTGTGCCCCTCATAGCAGTCAATATTTGTACACTAGCAGTCGTAGTATGCAATTCAAAAGTCACTTGTGATCAAACGCTGGTGTTCACAGTCACTACCAGCATTCAATCGTGGCTATCGACATAGTGACAAAGTTGCCTTCAACTTGACTGAAGAGGTTCATCAGGTCTGTTGATTAAACAGCTAATTAAAGTTCTTTGCCAAGACCAAAGGAAAAACTTACGTTTTTTGCTGACAGTTTCGCCAGAAACCTTCTGGCTTTCTCAAAGCGATTGATGTTGTTATTGATCCATCTGCTTGGAGCGGGGATCCATCTGCTTGGAGCGGGAATCCCGGCCGGATGTTATTGTTTTACCGGAAGTACTCCTGTCTCCAACGTTGGTCTTGAGCAAAGGATCAAAGATGTGGCTCAGAAAGAATGTCCCCTCGTCTCTGTTCATGGTGTTGTCTCCTCTCTTGCGAATCCATACTGATTCCTTGAGACAAAAAGACAGTTCGGTGTCCGCATGAATGAACACAAAAGGGAAGCGGAGAAAGCTAGCCAACTCAAATACACACGATCCAAGAGGAAGGAATCGCTTACCGAAATTAATAAATCAGCCATCACAGATCACGTGTCAAGGGCTAACCATTTAATAGACTGGGACAGCTCATCAATCCTTGATAGGGAAGAAAACCGCAGGGCACGATGGGTCAAGGAATCAGTATGGATTCGCAAGAGAGGAGACAACACCATGAACAGAGACGAGGGGACATTCTTTCTGAGCCACATCTTTGATCCTTTGCTCAAGACCAACGTTGAAGACAGGAGTACTTCCGGTAAAACAATAACATCCGGCCGGGATTCCCGCTCCAAGCAGATGGATCAATAACAACATCAATCGCTTTGAGAAAGCCAGAAGGTTTCTGGCGAAACTGTCAGCAGAAAAACGTAAGTTTTTCCTTTGGTCTTGGCAAAGAACTTTAATTAGCTGCCTTCAACTTGTTCCCATTTGACTCTATGGCATATACTTGAATCTTATCGCTTAGATATCTGCAATCGCCTTTCCGATATTAGGTAATGGAAGTGACATAAAAAAATGCTAAGCTCCTTGTAATTGCCTAGTATGGGCATTAGTTCCTAAACATCTGGGGAAGCGGATCAGCATAATAAAGTTCTATCATTTATAGACAAAACATAAGAAATACAGTTCAATATTAAAGAACAAGTTTGAAATGGGCATGTACTCATATATTGCTCATACATCCATAGATCCTGAAACACATAGGGGGCTGTGTATGGTGCAATAATTATGTGCCGGGGGGTAAAATTCCCAAATGCATGCCAAAAAATGTTTGCCTCCCCTTCTCAGCCTGACAAAAATGTCTTCCCCCTTATAACTTGAATGGATTACCTGACGTAAATAAATCTGTTTGGTCATTGAACCTGAAGGAAATAGAATCAATCCATTCAAACATTTGCCACGTATAAGTGTGAAGAACCTACGTATTCCAATTGTCAACCTTTTTGAATACAAACCAATTAATACATGCCTGCACCTCTTTCTATAATGTCAGAAAACAAAATCAACCTGAATGTAACCAACTTATTATGAAATCAACTTCAAATGGAATTAACTGCATGGTCAATGAACCTGGCTATAGAAAAGAAATTCATTAACTCACTAGCATTGCAAAGAATCATTGTACACAACATACACGCCTCCTAATTATTCCAAGTATACAATAAATTAACACGGCACACTCCTGAAACTCTCTATAGTTTCATTTTTGTTACATACCATAAATAGAATTAAAACTTTCACATCAATACCATAAATAGAATTAAAACTTTCACATCAATACTATGCATATTTGTACAAATTTAAGATATAAACAACAAAATTGTGAACTTTTCCAATTGTCCAGATATAATAAGAGTAAATGGTCATTATTCTCACAGCAAAGAGTTAATATCTGCTATAGGCATTGTATAAGAAAAGAAGTTGTGTAAGTGTCGGTACGAAAAGGCTTTATTTAATATAGGGCTTGCTCTGTGATACCAAAGGCAAGTCATAGAGGAGTATGACCTACAATTTCACAGAAATTATCAGTGGCGTAGATTTCTTTTTGACATTGGGGGGATGGAGTTGGAAAAAATTCTTCAAGTATAGTCAATCCAGCACCTTTTGGTGACAGATTAAGTCTATGGTACAATTGTGCGCGAAAAAAGTTTACAATTTTGCAGCTAAACTGATGAAATATGGTGTAAAAGTAGAATAAATGCGTGCGAAACAGAGAAAATTTGCACTTTTGGGGCTAAAATGGGAAATATGAGGTTAATTTGGTTATAAACCCATTATCAGGCATCAACATTGGGGGATGATTGTATGGACCATCCCCTGGCAAAATATTTGGGGATTTATCCCCCCATCCCAGGATCTACGCCTATGGAAATTATGTTGGCACACTCTGGCATACTAAATGTAAATCTCCACCCCTCTCCCCTAGTTCAATGTTGATGAAAGCACTTTTCCATCAGGCTCTCCAGCCTCCCTAGTCTCCCCAACATTGATTGAGGGGAAATGGAGAAGGGAAGGGGTAAGGGGAAGGTTTGTACTTCTCATCAAACATAGTTATACTAATTTCACTGAACTAACAGAGTGGCAATAAAGAGTTTTCATACACACTTAGGTAGCGCGAACTAATCAGAGCAATCGTTAGAAAAATCCAAACCATGCATTGATTGTGTACAATGTGCACTCCGCGTACTACGCGCAGTGCATGCACACACGTTCGCGTCGCATAGGTTTGATTCATTTTTGGGCCGGTTGATGCATTTATATTTGGTTCTGTTTTCTAATATTTTTAGTGATAATTTTGTTATCAAAACAGCAAAAATCATGTGTTTTTGCTGAACCATGAAATGGTATCAGCCTATATTAGTGAATGTTACTAGCTTACTTACTTACTAGCTTACTTACTTACTAGCTTACTAACTGACTAACCATTTGGTCTAAAATGGACATATCTCTAAATGCCACGAAGGTATGACCCCACAAGTGGTGTCATATGAAAGAGAAAAATATAAAGAATATAATAAAAATATTTCCAAATGTCAGAGGTCATCCAGGGGTCACAGGGGTCAAAAAAGGTCATTTTAACCGAAAATGCTCCAATTGAGCTCAAATTTAAATGCAATGATCCTTATGACATTCTAAACATGATTAAACATTTTAAAATTCATTTAAGGTCATAAAGGGGTCAAAGGTCAAGTGTTTCAAAATGCTCCAATTGAGCTGAAATGTAAATGCAATGATCCTTATGACATTCTTAACATTTAAAAAATATTTTAAAATTCATTTAAGGTCATAAAGGGGTCATAAAGGGGTCAAAGGTCAAGTTTTTCAAAATGCTCCAATTGAGCTGAAATTTATATGCAATGATCCTTATGACATTCTAAACATTTTAAAAACATTTTCAGATTCATTTAAGGCTTGAATTCATTCAAGTTTTCAAAATGCTTCAATTGAGCTGAAATTTAAATGCAATGATCCTTGTGACATTCTTAACATGTTTTTAATATTTTAAAATTCATTTAAGGTCATTAAGGGGGGTCATACAGAGGTCAAAAGTCAAGTTTTCCACGATCAAGGTATATTAAAACAGTCTTACTACTATCCAGCACAGTATTGCTGCTTGATCAGATCGTCACAGTCATCTTGCAAAGGGCACAGTTGCTCTAGTGTATTTTATATTCTTTACTTTTCCTCATACCTTCGTAGCATTTCGAGATTATGTCCATTACAGACTCCGGGTGACAGTGGTATAGGCCTACCACAATATACTGCTGAAGCCACATGGTTCAGCTATGGTGCGGTTATCGCTCTAGTTTTCTTCTCGTGTATGAAATAAGTTAATGAATGTATATTACTTGCTGCTCGACAAATTAGACAAAATAATGCACTTGCGCTTCGGGAGGAGTGCATTTCACGCATCAACATCAGCGCGTGTGCATTATTTTGTCTAATTTATCTCCCAACAAGTAATATGTGTTCATTAACCTATAAATAATCAACATATTGTCAAGGTATGCCAACTATTTTGTTTCTTTTTTCCTTGATTGCAGTGGTGTTTGCATTCAAATTTTAAGACAAATAAAGCTGATGCACAAGAGGAATGGTATGGGTTCTGTAAAAATATGACTACAACTGGAACAAGCTTGATAGAATCTCAGAAGCAATGATCTGACTTTGCTGTTATTTTCTTTGAATATTCCCTACGTGAGCACAGTAAAATTGTTTATATCTGTCACCATAACTATCAACATTTTCTTTCTTCGTTTAGATATCTCCTTTTTCTCTCCTTTTCTTTCTTTCATCCATCATGTCCATACAATTTAGTCAAATTTAGAATCATTTGCCAAATATATGGCTTTCTATCTCAAAAACTATAACAACTTTTGCTAATATTTTGCTGAATCAGTTAAAATCCAGCAAAATAAGTGTGATTACCCTTTTTCCCTGTGACACAAAGCCTTACATAACTGCATCCACATTGTGCTGTGTGGATGGCAGCTAGCTCCATTGATTCTTGGCAGACAGAATAGGCAAGATACGCCAATGGCTTTTCTTCCATTAATTTCTCACATGCTCTCTAACATTGCTGCTAGGGATATGTTGTTGTTAGCCTATATATTGTGGCACGCAGTGTTACGTGACTTCTCTCACGCATCTCTTCAGCTATTCATAGCATGCATGCTACAGTATTGATGCATTATCTGTAGGGTAATGGTGGCAAGGGAATCAAGGTGTCAACTTTGCAAGAAATGGAAACAAAACTGAAAAGTGTCCGCATTCAACAAAATGAGCAGACTATAATTTCTTCGTTGAGGTGATGTCACAGAATCTGGAAAAACGCTCTCACAAATTCTCGGGTACCCAAGTACCCACCCGTCCTTGGCCTCTCCAGGGTAAAGTTCCTGTAATGGGTTGTTACCCGAATCTAAAAAAAAAAATTTAACCCTTGGCTTTAATTGAAAGTATAACTGAGGGTCCTGGGCTCGATTCCTGGAAGTGTTTTGGGGGACTCACACAGGCACCCCACACCACAGGAATGCATATCATTCCCAGCCCACGTGCACTCAGCCCACATACACTCTTCTGTCATCAAATATTAATCCTCTGATTTCACTAGATATTATGTTCATTCACTTCATTAAATGCTGCTTGATATTTGATATTTTTGACTGATATTTTTGACTGATTTTGATAGTTTTATTTTGATGTATGTTGAGAGCCGGCTGTTTTCATTCATTTTTTATGGTCAATATGAGTTTATTTAAAATAAAACCATGTGATTCAATTGCTTGATAATTATTTTTATGTTGTGATTGCCGTGACTTCCTCAATATCTCAAAACTTGGGACTTTAAATGTTGAAGCTTAGGCCAAAAAAAATTGTTGTGTTGGCGTAACGGGCTGATCGAAAATATGGTAGGTAGGTCGGGATTTCTTTTATTTTTTTATTTTTTTTTTAAGGAACTGTTTTTGAACAATGTTGAGCGAGTTAAAACATTCCTTTTAGCAAGACAAACACATCCTTCATAACTTCACCATCTTCCTCTCTTTTTACTTCTTCAAAACTGCATACCACTGTAACCAGATGTCGGTATGAAAGGTCCTGCAAGGTTTGCATTGGCTTGATCAATTGCATCTCTCGATTCGATATCCGCTAGTCCCTCGCTGCCTGATGGACTCTTTGCACGACATATACATGTTGGAATTCAACACACATTTTCTACGCAAAGTCCCGGCCAAAACGTGTAATTCCACCCTTCTAATCGATTGGAATATTGTTTTTGAACCAGATTTACCAAACACTGAAACAGGGCAGCCGTCAGAATATAAGTAGTCGGAGGCTGCCATGACAAACACTGGTTTGGTACTTCCGGGTTGAGTAAAATTCTATTTTTTCCGAGGAGCACCGTTGTATTTTTGGCGAAAAAAAAAGTTTTTGCTTGTTTTAGTATCGGTCAATTGTTTTTATTATTTATTTTTTTCAAAAAAAAAAAAAGTGTAGGGTCGGTCGGGTAACGCCAACATAACAAAAAATTTTTTGGCCTCTATGGTCATGGTGGCAGCACACAGGGCATTAATGTCTCTTGATCACATTCATAATTCAGACGAAAACAATATAGCATAACCTGAACCAATTCTTTGTACTTGCCAACCAACCCATAATTACAGATTTAATAAAAATAGCCACCATAAACGTTAACGACTTATACTAATTAATTCACAAATAACAAAACTTGAAGCAAAATTAAAATAGAAATATTTATTTCGCTGAATGCAGCTATTTTTCCATATTTAGATATGGCATGAAATAATTTCTGGTATTAAAACCATCATCTCTTACAGGTGCAAAATTTACTGTGCCCTGAGTGTCTTACAAATTCTGCCATAACCTTTTATATTGGCTTCAACTCAATCCTATAAAGTGAACTTTAGAACCCAACCCGTATCCCTAATGTTAATCCTAACGTTAACTCCATCTACAAGAATTGTAATCCATTATCCCAAGAACAAATAAAATAATTTTGTTGGTTCTCGTCCAGAGGATTTTCATGAATTGACGGGGGCAGGAGTTTTTTGGGCAATGCAAAATTACCATTGCTAGCGTTGTATTATTTTTAAAGGCATTATTGGAAAAAATGAGGCGCCTTTTATTTGAAGGTTCGAGGGTAGATTCTACAAAAACTTCTTTATGGTTATTCATATTTTTAATTAACACTTTTTTCTTATTATAATGAGTTGGTGGACCTTGCAACTTGCAATTTAAACTTATAAAAAAAAATATGGATAAACTCCACAAAATGATGCAGGTGGGAACAAGAACAAAAAGAAATTATGTGGCCTACCCAGCAAACACAAATCATTTGACAGAAAAAGTTAAAATGTCGGGTTACATAAAATATTTTGCAATGACATTTTGACAACATTTTAAAAATGTTGTTGTAGTGTTTTTCACACAAAACATTTTAAAAATGCTTTCATGACCTTTATATGACCTGGCATTTAAAAGTAATTTAATTATAAATGAGTTGTGGCTCAAACATTTTAAAAAACGTTTGAGCCACAACTCATTTATAACATGTTTACAACAATTTAAAAACATTGTTGTGTTTGCTGGGTAACCACTCTCCTTTAGCCTCCATATAAAACTAATCACAACCTAGACATCTATATACCCAATTTGCAGAATGCAAATGCCTTTCTACAATAAATATATACATTGCTTACAATGCTATCGAAAGATACATTCACTGCAGAAAGCACATCTCAAAGGCAGGAGGCTCCAAGTCAACCATCACTGCCTGGAGATGTTATTGACGACACATGGTTAACAAGCTTATGGCATTCTAACATATAAAGTAGCTTGATATTATTTAAACAAATTGTTCTTTGGTATGATAGCTATAGCAATTATGTTATGACTAAATGAGTTGGTGTTTATAGAATGATGAACACATTTAAGAGGAGCAAAAACATCACTTAGTTAATATTCTTCAGATTAAAGGATCAGGCTCCTCTAGGTTATTTAACCTGCTTTATACGTATTAGATAATGGGTGAATCCACACAGGAAGCCAGATTCACATCAATGTACACTCCTCTAGGTTATTTAACCTGCTTTATACGTATTAGATAATGGGTGAATCCACACAGGAAGCCAGATTCACATCAATGTACACTCCTCTAGGTTATTTAACCTGCTTTATATGTATTAGATAATGGGTGAATCCACACAGGAAGCCAGATTCGCATCAATGTACACTCCTCTAGGTTATTTAACCTGCTTTATACGTATTAGATAATGGGTGAATCCACACAGGAAGCCAGATTCACATCAATGTACACTCCTCTAGGTTATTTAACCTGCTTTATACGTATTAGATAATGGGTGAATCCACACAGGAAGCCAGATTCACATCAATGTACACTCCTCTAGGTTATTTAACCTGCTTTATACGTATTAGATAATGGGTGAATCCACACAGGAAGCCAGATTCACATCAATGTACACTCCTCTAGGTTATTTAACCTGCTTTATACGTATTAGATAATGGGTGAATCCACACAGGAAGCCAGATTCACATCAATGTGCACTCCTCTAGGTTATTTAACCTGCTTTATACGTGATTAGATAATGGGTGAATCACACAGGAAGCCAGATTCACATCAATGTACACTCCTCTAGGTTATTTAACCTGCTTTATCGTATTAGATAATGGGTGAATCACACAGGAAGCCAGATTCACAGGAATCAATGTACATCAATGTACACTCCTCTAGGTTATTTAACCTGCTTTATACGAATTAGATAATGGGTGAATCCACACAGGAAGCCAGATTCACATCAATGTACACTCCTCTAGGTTATTTAACCTGCTTTATACGTATTAGATAATGGGTGAATCCACACAGGAAGCCAGATTCACATCAATGTACACTCCTCCTCTAGGTTATTTAACCTGCTTTATAACCGTGATTAGATAATGGGTGAATCCACACAGGAAGCCAGATTCACATCAATGTACACTCCTCTAGGTTATTTAACCTGCTTTATACGTATTAGATAATGGGTGAATCCACACAGGAAGCCAGATTCACATCAATGTACACTCCTCTAGATTCGCATCAATGTGCACTCCTCTAGGTTATTTCCTGCGTTATCGTATTAGATAATGGGTGAATCCACACAGGAAGCCAGATTCACATCAATGTACACTCCTCTAGGTTATTTAACCTGCGTTATACGTATTAGATAATGGGTGAATCCACACAGGAAGCCAGATTCACATCAATGTACACTCCTCTAGGTTATTTAACCTGCTTTATACGTATTAGATAATGGGTGAATCCACACAGGAAGCCAGATTCACATCAATGTACACTCCTCTAGGTTATTTAACCTGCTTGATACGTATCAGATAGTGGGTGAATCCACACAGGAAGCCAGATTCTCATCAATGTACACTCCTCTAGGTTATTTAACCTGCTTTATACGTGATTAGATAATGGGTGAATCCACACAGGAAGCCAGATTCACATCAATGTACACTCCTCTAGGTTATTTAACCTGCTTTATACGTGATTAGATAATGGGTGAATCCACACAGGAAGCCAGATTCACATCAATGTACACTCCTCTAGGTTATTTAACCTGCTTTATCGTGTTAGATAATGGGTGAATTAGATAATGGGTGAATCCACACAGGAAGCCAGATTCACATCAATGTACACTCCTCTAGGTTATCGAACCTGCTTTATCACGTATAAGATAATGGGTGAAGCCACACAGGAAGCCAGATTCACATCAATGTACACTCCTCTAGGTTATTTAACCTGCTTTATACGTGATTAGATAATGGGTGAATCCACACAGGAAGCCAGATTCACATCAATGTACACTCCTCTAGGTTATTTAACCTGCTTTATCGTATTAGATAATGGGTGAATCCACAGGAACAGAGGAAGCTCAGATTAACCTGCATCAATGTAATCCTCAGGAAGCCAGTTATTTACCTGCTTTATTTAACCTGCTTTATCGTGATAGATAATGGGTGAATCCACACAGGAAGCCAGATTCACATCAATGTACACTCCTCTAGGTTATTTAACCTGCTTTATATCGTATTAGATAATGGGTGAATCCACACAGGAAGCCAGATTCACATCAATGTACACTCCTCTAGGTTATTTAACCTGCTCTATACGTATTAGATAATGGGTGAATCCACACAGGAAGCCAGATTCACATCAATGTACACTCCTCTAGGTTATTTAACCTGCTTTATACGTATTAGATAATGGGTGAATCCACACAGGAAGCCAGATTCACATCAATGTACACTCCTCTAGGTTATTTAACCTGCTTTATACGTATTAGATAATGGGTGAATCACACAGGAAGCCAGATTCACATCAATGTACACTCCTCTAGGTTATTTAACCTGCTTTATACGTATTAGATAATGGGTGAATCCACACAGGAAGCCAGATTCACATCAATGTACACTCCTCTAGGTTATTTAACCTGCTTTATACGTATTAGATAATGGGTGAATCCACACAGGAAGCCAGATTCACATCAATGTACACTCCTCTAGGTTATTTAACCTGCTTTATACGTATTAGATAATGGGTGAATCCACACAGGAAGCCAGATTCACATCAATGTACACTCCTCTAGGTTATTTAACCTGCTTTATACGTATTAGATAATGGGTGAATCCACACAGGAAGCCAGATTCACATCAATGTACACTCCTCTAGGTTATTTAACCTGCTTTATACGTGTTAGATAATGGGTGAATCCACACAGGAAGCCAGATTCACATCAATGTACACTCCTCTAGGTTATTTAACCTGCTTTATACGTATTAGATAATGGGTGAATCCACACAGGAAGCCAGATTCACATCAATGTACACTCCTCTAGGTTATTTAACCTGCTTTATACGTATTAGATAATGGGTGAATCCACACAGGAAGCCAGATTCACATCAATGTACACTCCTCTAGGTTATTTAACCTGCTTTATACGTATTAGATAATGGGTGAATCCACACAGGAAGCCAGATTCACATCAATGTACACTCCTCTAGGTTATTTAACCTGCTTTAGATAATGGGTGAATAGATAATGGGTGAATCCACAGGAAGCCAGATTCACATCAATGTACACTCCTCTAGGTTATTTAACCTGCTTTATACGTATTAGATAATGGGTGAATCCACACAGGAAGCCAGATTCACATCAATGTACACTCCTCTAGGTTATTTAACCTGCTTTATACGTATTAGATAATGGGTGAATCCACACAGGAAGCCAGATTCACATCAATGTACACTCCTCTAGGTTATTTAACCTGCTTTATACGTATTAGATAATGGGTGAATCCACACAGGAAGCCAGATTCACATCAATGTACACTCCTCTAGGTTATTTAACCTGCTTTATCGTGATTAGATAATGGGTGAATCCACACAGGAAGCCAGATTCACATCAATGTACACTCCTCTAGGTTATTTAACCTGCTTTATAACGTGATTAGATAATGGGTGAATCACACAGGAAGCCAGATTCACATCAATGTACACTCCTCTAGGTTATTTAACCTGCTTTATCGTATTAGATAATGGGTGAATCCACACAGGAAGCCAGATTCACATCAATGTACACTCCTCTAGGTTATTTAACCTGCTTTATCGTATTAGATAATGGGTGAATCCACACAGGAAGCCAGATTCACATCAATGTACACTCCTCTAGGTTATTTAACCTGCTTTATACGTATTAGATAATGGGTGAATCCACACAGGAAGCCAGATTCACATCAATGTACACTCCTCTAGGTTATTTAACCTGCTTTATACGTATTAGATAATGGGTGAATCCACACAGGAAGCCAGATTCACATCAATGTACACTCCTCTAGGTTATTTAACCTGCTTTATACGTATTAGATAATGGGTGAATCCACACAGGAAGCCAGATTCACATCAATGTACACTCCTCTAGGTTATTTAACCTGCTTTATACGTATTAGATAATGGGTGAATCCACACAGGAAGCCAGATTCACATCAATGTACACTCCTCTAGGTTATTTAACCTGCTTTATACGTATTAGATAATGGGTGAATCTACACAGGAAGCCAGATTCACATCAATGTACACTCCTCTAGGTTATTTAACCTGCTTTATACGTGATAGATAATGGGTGAATCCACACAGGAAGCCAGATTCACATCAATGTACACTCCTCTAGGTTATTTAACCTGCTTTATACGTATTAGATAATGGGTGAATCACACAGGAAGCCAGATTCACATCAATGTACACCCCTCTAGGTTATTTAACCTGCTTTATCCGTATTAGATAATGGGTGAATCCACACAGGAAGCCAGATTCACATCACTGTGCACTCCTCTAGGGTATTTAACCCGCTTTACGCGTATTAGATAATGGGTGAATCCACACAGGAAGCCAGATTCACATCAATGTACACTCCTCTAGGTTATTTAACCTGCTTTATACGTATTAGATAATGGGTGAGTCCACACAGGAAGCCAGATTCACATCAATGTACACTCCTCTAGGTTATTTAACCTGCTTTATACGTATTAGATAATGGGTGAATCCACACAGGAAGCCAGATTCACATCAATGTACACTCCTCTAGGTTATTTAACCTGCTTTATACGTATTAGATAATGGGTGAATCCACACAGGAAGCCAGATTCACATCAATGTACACTCCTCTAGGTTATTTAACCTGCTTTATATCGTATTAGATAATGGGTGAATCCACACAGGAAGCCAGATTCACATCAATGTACACTCCTCTAGGTTATTTAACCTGCTTTATACGTATTAGATAATGGGTGAATCCACACAGGAAGCCAGATTCACATCAATGTACACTCCTCTAGGTTATTTAACCTGCTTTATACGTATTAGATAATGGGTGAATCCACACAGGAAGCCAGATTCACATCAATGTACACTCCTCTAGGTTATTTAACCTGCGTGATACATGTTAGATAATGGGTGAGTATACACAGGAAGCCAGATTCACATCAATGTACACTACTAGGTTATTTAACCTCTAGGTTATTTATTCACATCAACCTGTTATTTTTATACGTATTAGATAATGGGTGAATCCACACAGGAAGCCAGATTCACATCAATGTACACTCCTCTAGGTTATTTAACCTGCTTTATACGTATTAGATAATGGGTGAATCCACACAGGAAGCCAGATTCACATCAATGTACACTCCTCTAGGTTATTTAACCTGCTTTATACGTATTAGATAATGGGTGAATCCACACAGGAAGCCAGATTCACATCAATGTACACTCCTCTAGGTTATTTAACCCGCTTTATACGTATTAGATAGTGTCTGAATCCACACAGGAAGCCAGATTCACATCAATGTACACTCCTCTAGGTTATTTAACCTGCTTTATCGTATTAGATAATGGGTGAATCCACACAGGAAGCCAGATTCACATCAATGTACACTCCTCTAGGTTATTTAACCTGCTTTATCGTGTTAGATAATGGGTGAATCCACACAGGAAGCCAGATTCACATCAATGTACACTCCTCTAGGTTATTTAACCTGCTTTATCGTAATGGGTGAATAGATAATGGGTGAATCCACACAGGAAGCCAGATTCACATCAATGTACACTCCTCTAGGTTATTTAACCTGCTTTATACGTATTAGATAATGGGTGAATCCACACAGGAAGCCAGATTCACATCAATGTACACTCCTCTAGGTTATTTAACCTGCTTTATCCGTATTAGATAATGGGTGAATCCACACAGGAAGCCAGATTCACATCAATGTACACTCCTCTAGGTTATTTAACCTGCTTTATCCGTATTAGATAATGGGTGAATCCACACAGGAAGCCAGATTCGCATCAATGTACACTCCTCTAGGTTATTTAACCTGCTTTATCGTATTAGATAATGGGTGAATCCACACAGGAAGCCAGATTCACATCAATGTACACTCCTCTAGGTTATTTAACCTGCTTTATACGTGTATTAGATAATGGGTGAATCCACACAGGAAGCCAGATTCACATCAATGTACACTCCTCTAGGTTATTTAACCTGCTTTATACGTATTAGCTAATGGGTGAATCCACACAGGAAGCCAGATTCACATCAATGTACACTCCTCTAGGTTATTTAACCTGCTTTTTCCGTATTAGATAATGGGTGAATCCACACAGGAAGCCAGATTTAACCTGCTTTATACGTATTAGATAATGGGTGAATCCACACAGGAAGCCAGATTCACATCAATGTACACTCCTCTAGGTTATTTAACCTGCTTTATCGTATTAGATAATGGGTGAATCCACACAGGAAGCCAGATTCACATCAATGTACACTCCTCTAGGTTATTTAACCTGCTTTATCGTATTAGATAATGGGTGAATCACACAGGAAGCCAGATTCACATCAATGTACACTCCTCTAGGCTATTTAACGTGCTTTATACGTGATTAGATAATGGGTGAATCCACACAGGAAGCCAGATTCACATCAATGTACACTCCTCTAGGTTATTTAACCTGCTTTATCGTATTAGATAATGGGTGAATCCACACAGGAAGCCAGATTCACATCAATGTACACTCCTCTAGGTTATTTAACCTGCTTTATACGTATTAGATAATGGGTGAATCCACACAGGAAGCCAGATTCACATCAATGTACACTCCTCTAGGTTATTTAACCTGCATTATACGTATTAGATAATGGGGGAATCCACACAGGAAGCCAGATTCGCATCAATGTACACTCCTCTAGGTTATTTAACCTGCTTTATCGTATTAGATAATGGGTGAATCCACACAGGAAGCCAGATTCACATCAATGTACACTCCTCTAGGTTATTTAACCTGCTTTATACGTATTAGATAATGGGTGAATCCACACAGGAAGCCAGATTCACATCAATGTACACTCCTCTAGGTTATTTAACCTGCTTTATACGTGATTAGATAATGGGTGAATCCACACAGGAAGCCAGATTAGCATCAATGTACACTCCTCTAGGTTATTTAACCTGCTTTATACGTATTAGATAATGGGTGAATCCACACAGGAAGCCAGATTCACATCAATGTACACTCCTCTAGGTTATTTAACCTGCTTTATACGTATTAGATAATGGGTGAATCCACACAGGAAGCCAGATTCACATCAATGTACACTCCTCTAGGTTATTTAACCTGCTTTATACGTATTAGATAATGGGTGAATCCACACAGGAAGCCAGATTCACATCAATGTACACTCCTCTAGGTTATTTAACCTGCTTTATACGTATTAGATAATGGGTGAATCCACACAGGAAGCCAGATTCACATCAATGTACACTCCTCTAGGTTATTTAACCTGCTTTATCGTATTAGATAATGGGTGAATCCACACAGGAAGCCAGATTCACATCAATGTACACTCCTCTAGGTTATTTAACCTGCTTTATACGTATTAGATAATGGGTGAATCCACACAGGAAGCCAGATTCACATCAATGTACACTCCTCTAGGTTATTTAACCTGCTTTATACGTATTAGATAATGGGTGAATCACACAGGAAGCCAGATTCACATCAATGTACACTCCTCTAGGTTATTTAACCTGCTTTATACGTGTTAGATAATGGGTGAATCCACACAGGAAGCCAGATTCACATCAATGTACACTCCTCTAGGTTATTTAACCTGCTTTATACGTATTAGATAATGGGTGAATCCACACAGGAAGCCAGATTCACATCAATGTACACTCCTCTAGGTTATTTAACCTGCTTTATACGTATTAGATAATGGGTGAATCCACACAGGAAGCCAGATTCACATCAATGTACACTCCTCTAGGTTATTTAACCTGCTTTATCCGTATTAGATCATGGGTGATAATGGGTGAATCCACACAGGAAGCCAGATTCACATCAATGTACACTCCTCTAGGTTATTTAACCTGCTTTATACGTGTTAGATAATGGGTGAATCCACACAGGAAGCCAGATTCACATCAATGTACACTCCTCTAGGTTATTTAACCTGCTTTATACGTATTAGATAATGGGTGAATCCACACAGGAAGCCAGATTCGCATCAATGTACACTCCTCTAGGTTATTTAACCTGCTTTATATGTATTAGATAATGGGTGAATCCACACAGGAAGCCAGATTCACATCAATGTACACTCCTCTAGGTTATTTAACCTGCGTTACACGTATAAGATAATGGGTGAAACCACACAGGAAGCCAGATTCGCATCAATGTACACTCCTCTAGGTTATTTAACCTGCTTTATACGTATTAGATAATGGGTGAATCCACACAGGAAGCCAGATTCACATCAATGTACACTCCTCTAGGTTATTTCCTGCTTTATACGTATTAGATAATGGGTGAATCCACACAGGAGGCCAGATTCACATCAATGTACACTCCTCTAGGTTATTTAACCTGCTTTATACGTATTAGATACTGGGTGAATCCACACAGGAAGCCAGATTCGCATCAATGTACACTCCTCTAGGTTTTTTAACCTGCTTTATACGTATTAGATAATGGGTGAATCCACACAGGAAGCCAGATTCGCATCAATGTACACTCCTCTAGGTTATTTAACCTGCTTTATATGTATTAGATAATGGGTGAATCCACACAGGAAGCCAGATTCACATCAATGTACACTCCTCTAGGTTATTTAACCTGCTTTATACGTATTAGATAATGGGTGAATCCACACAGGAAGCCAGATTCACATCAATGTACACTCCTCTAGGTTATTTCCTGCTTTATCGTATTAGATAATGGGTGAATCACACAGGAAGCCAGATTCACATCAATGTACACTCCTCTAGGTTATTTAACCTGCTTTATCGTATTAGATAATGGGTGAATCCACACAGGAAGCCAGATTCACATCAATGTACACTCCTCTAGGTTATTTCCTGCTTTATACGTATTAGATAATGGGTGAATCCACACAGGAAGCCAGATTCGCATCAATGTACACTCCTCTAGGTTATTTAACCTGCTTTATACGTATTAGATAATGGGTGAATCCACACAGGAAGCCAGATTCACATCAATGTACACTCCTCTAGGTTATTTAACCTGCTTTATACGTATTAGATAATGGGTGAATCCACACAGGAAGCCAGATTCACATCAATGTACACTCCTCTAGGTTATTTCCTGCTTTATACGTATTAGATAATGGGTGAATCCACACAGGAAGCCAGATTCACATCAATGTACACTCCTCTAGGTTATTTAACCTGCTTTATACGTATTAGATAATGGGTGAATCCACACAGGAAGCCAGATTCACATCAATGTACACTCCTCTAGGTTATTTAACCTGCTTTATACGTATTAGATAATGGGTGAATCCACACAGGAAGCCAGATTCGCATCAATGTGCACTCCTATGATCTGCATCAAATAGCAATCGTTGTTCATGTTCATCTGTGTTGGTATAAATCATGATTTTGATTTAAAGGTCCGTAACCCAATCGACAACATCATCCCCCCGATTTTTTTCATTGTTTTGATTGAGTTGAGTTTTTGGTATCACACAATAGATAATATTTTTCTCATTACTATCCTGAAATTTGACACTCACGGTCGAAGTATTTCCGGAGAATTCACACAAAACATGCTCAATTACAGGCTACCAGTTGTATACAACTTCGGACTTATGGGCAGGCATTATTATGAATGAAATCGTAATATTCAGCCTCCTCAACAGCTAGTTTGGTTTCGCGTTATTTACATTGTACGAAGAGAGTGAAGTGCAATAACTGCTGAGGAGACTTCAGATCGACAATGATAGTTTATAGTTGTGAAAATTCCTACGTATAGGGAGCTGCTTCCGTGGCGCAGTTGGTTAGCGCGTCGTTTGTATGTCCGAGAGGTCCCCGGTTCAAATCCTGGTAGTGATAGGGCTTTTTTTCTGCTCCATTTTTTGAACCCAAACTTTTTTACATTCATTTGAAATGTACATATTGCAAAGGGAAATATATTTTGTTGCTTTTTTTTCTGAACCGGTAGGAAAAAGAGTTTAAAAAAAAAAAAAAAAAATCAAAATTTTCCGTTCAACATGGGCATTTCCACTTCCAGCATTGTCGCCGTCAGGGCATTACTGTTTTGCTTTGCTATATTGAGCTCTATTGCCATTATGCCATTAATTTATACACAAAAAATCTATCATGAGCGATATACAGACGAACATGAAAAAACTGGTTGTGGGGGAAATGTCGCCGGAACGTGTACCTAGTGGAGTGGAGCTTGCATGTTGTCAGTGCAACTACGCACGCACGGCACATGGCGAACGGAAATTACGGCATATGTTGTTGCTTGCCTTCCCAGAATGCAATTCACGCATACCAAGTATTGGATTGCAAATTTTGCTATTTATTCACATTAACGCTGAAAATCTCTCGTTTTTTTTCACAAATCTGCACAAAGGCGACAATATTTGATATTATATGTAATTTTAAAGACAATCCATATCCAAAACCAATAGGGTTACCCCCCTTTAAACTTTTGATTCAAACACAAGAAATTAATTCCTACCTTGGAATTTTCAGATGGTACTCCATCTTTCATCAGCGAGTGAGTGATTGTATCAGGTTGTGATTTTTTTTACCTTTGACCTGATAGCAGACTTGTAGACTCCTGAAAGTTTGAACCGGTTTTATGAACATATCAGGCCCAGTAGTACAGCATCAGAGGTCTCAAACCACATTCACATCCAGTCTCCTTGACATTTCGTCGACCGGGATAGCAGGTGGTTCCAATGAAGAGTCAAAGAAGCACAGCTCACATCAAAGCCAACCAACCATCTCTCAACAAAGATGATAGCGGTTCAAACTTTCAGGAGTCTACAAGTCTGTTATCAGGTCAAAGGTCAAAAAGATCACTGCCTGATACAGTCACTCACTTGCTGATGAAGATGGAGTACCATCTGAAAATTGCGAGGTGGGAATTAATTCCTTGTGTTTGGATCAAAAGTTTAAATTAAAATCATTAGCAACTGTCGTTTACGGTGTTCAGATCAGCATCTTTCTTGTAAGTGTGTTACATTGGGCCACATCTCAGTAGTGCGCATTGATGTGAATCTCACCTGGCATGTGGACTCACCCAATGATTGGCAGAGATGCTATCTCAATGAAAGAAATTGGAATATGCATGTCATTATGATTATAAAATTTGCTATTGTATCAACGATAACAGAGAATATTTTCTGAAGAAAGGATGTACCTATTAGAAGCAGCATTTCTACTTTTAAATGAATGTGATGAAATTAACTCTCTCCATGCGGGTGTCGACTGCAGACGACAAGTTTCAAATTTTCTTTGAAAAAATTCACAAATATTTCTGAATTGTACATTTTCATATTTTGAAACAGCATGAAAAAGGCATCAAAATGAGTACAAACACTAATTAGGACAGTGGTTCTTGAAATAGCTCTCGATATTTTGAGAAAATATCTCAAAACTTGGATTTTTTTATGTTAAAGTATGGCTAGCATACAGAGCATTATATACACAAATCACATGATAGCACTTGGAAATTGCCTGCAGTATTTATTTCAGTTTTCAGTGATGTGCACTGAAGAAATTGGCATTTTTAATTTGAATGGTAAATCACTTTGTAAGGTAGCTACATTTGTTTACTTTGACACCCTGAACAAACAGGTTCAACTATTTTGTGTGCCATACTCATCACACAATACAAAATAAATAAAAGCTACATTCATATGCTTGGAAATACTATAGCAGTTTTTTGGTTTACATGCAATGATATCTACTAAAGAAAGCAGTATTTTTAAAATATAATAAATGATATTTTTTATTAAGCAGCATTTTGGGGTTTCCGTTAAATGCTATCTACTGAAGATAGCAAAATGTGCATGAAATTAAATCTGCTGATAATTACACAATGTTTGATATGCTATCTTCTGTATGTTTATTTTATGAAATCGTGTCTACTGAAGATAAAGTATTTTATTTTGTTTATACATGAAATACTTTCTATTCTACTGACGATAGCAGTTTTTTATACAAAATAATACCCACTGAAGACAGTAGCGTGTTATAAAATGCTACTGGATGAAGACTTAATTCATTATAATTGAACTCTTTTTGTATTAAGGGGGTACTAAACCATGGCAAATTTTGTGCCTATTTTTGCATTTTTCTCAAAAATTATAGCGCATAGGTGACAAGTAAAATAGGGGCAAGGACTACAACTACTGCACTTAAATTTCAGCAACTCAAGACAAGTAGTTATTGATTTATTGATCAAATATTGGTTTTCCCTCATTTTTGACTGTAACTCCACAACTGTTGTCTGTGCTGAAATAAAATTTCCAGAGCAGTAGTTGTAGTCCTTGCCCCTATAATATACATATCTTACTTGTCACCAATGCGCTATAATTCTTGAGAAAAATGCAAAAATAGGCACAAAATTGAGCAGGGGTGTAGTACCCCCTTAAGACCTTTCAGCTTGTAAAACATCATTAAGTGCTGATTTTTCTCTTGTATATTGCAATCAGCTCACCTTTGTGAATGCAACCGCGACACAATCAAGTCTTATCTTTCTGTTCAAGAATTAATGCTTTGATTTGATTTGATTACCAGCTAATATTTGAAATGCACTTGCTTTTATCTCATTAGGATTGTTATTTTGCAATTCTTTGCTTTTATATTATTGTGTTTTTATGGGCATGTACATGTAAAGTGCTTAGAGGCATGTGTGTTACGTGCTTTATTAATGTATATTATTATTATTATTATCATTGATTACAAATATCCAACAGCATTAAAAGTAATCAATGATTTTGATTGAAAATGGACGGAGAGCTACTTGTGCAAGTCTGGCTTGAGATGAAATATGTTTTCTACTAAAGGAATCAGCATTGTATTGTTTTGTTTGTTTGAGATTTGTTTGTTTGTTTGTTTGTGCTGCTTCTATACTAAAGATAGCCGCGTTATTAGTAAGGCATTACCTAGCTTACATAAGATGCTACCTTTTCATGATAGCAGTACTTTATGTTGATCAGAAATTTTATTTACTGAATATTGCAGCATTTGTGGTTCACATGGAGTGCTATCTTCTGAAGATAGCAGCATTTTGGGTTCATGTGGTATGCTATCTACTGAAGATAGCAGCATTTTAGTTTTACATGGGATGCTATCTACACATAGCAGCATTTTGGGTTCATGTGGGATGCTATCTACTGAAGATAGCAGCATTATGGGTTAAAGTGGGATGCTATTGAAGAAACCTGCTTTGTTGGTTCAAATGGAACGCTATCTACTGAAGATAGCAGCATTTTGGGTTCATGTGGGATGCTATCTTCTTAAGATAGCAGCATTTGTGTTCACATGGGATGCTATCTATTGAAATAGCAGCATTTTGGGTTCATGTGGGATGCTATCTACTGAAGATAGCAGCATTTTGGGTTCATGTGGGATGCTATCTACAGAAATAGCAGCATTTTGGGTTCACATGGGATGCTATCTACTGAAGATAGCAGCATTTTGGGTTCATGTGGGATGCTATCTACAGAAATAGCAGCATTTTGGGTTCATGTGGGATGCTATCTACTGAAATAGCAGCATTTTGGGTTCATGTGGGATGCTATCTACTGAAGATAGCAGCATTGTTGGTTCATATGGGATGCTATCTACTGAAGATATCAGCATTTTGAGTTCATGTGGGATGCTATCTACTGAAGATAGCAGCATTTTGAGTTCATGTGGGATGCTACCTACTGAAGCTAGCAGCACTTCAATTTATATATGTTATGTCTACTGAAAATAGCAGCATGTTTGGTTCATATGGGAAACTATCAACTGAGCAGCATATCTTTTGGCTTAATGATGCTATCTGGTGAGTTATTATATGATGCACTAAATTATCCCAATAGCATCAAATTACAATGGTTAGTGCACCAACATTAATAAACCTGAACACAAAATGCCACATAAATGATACAAACCACAAATAATCAAGATTTACAGACTAGAAGCAATTGTTTAACAGTATGAAAACAAAATCAAACCTAACACTAATATGTATGTGAAACTTAAGCCTCCCAAACTGTTAAATTCTAATATATCCTATTACCAACTGTCACAGCCAATTTACAACACCATTGTGCCATGATACACACACTCCAACCTCTCATAACAGAATTTAATCCTTGGATTTGATGTATTTCCACGTACATACGAGCGGCAGTTGATTTTCCGATATCACAATATCAAACCAAGATAGCCAAACTACACCAATACTTGGCATATTAGTCCTCTTTGAAATCAAATTCCATCCTTGTTCACATGTTCTTGCACATTTATATATTTACGACAATTTGTGTAATTTTTATTATTTTATTCTTAAACACAACCCAAATAAAATGGGTTGAATACTTTAACCCACCGTCGCTGATAGACATTCAATTATAATTATAATCGGATTTCTAAATTGCTTATCCACCGCAGTGATTCCAGCATTTATCCCCTCAAGATTTTAATGACAAATAAATCATATAAAATGCTGGGTAACCTAGAGAAATTATATGAACCAAATCATTGCTTCCACAGAAGGATTTTACACAGTAGGCATACCTTTAATATTAGCAGTATACACAGGGTACTACATAATACCGTGACTACTACATAAATGTTTTATGGAAGTCACAGGTGTGTATTCAATTTTACATTCAGTTAAGGATATGTTCATTACAAATTAATCAAAAATATGAAGGCTCACTATTTTGTACAGGTGTAAATTACAATCAATGTATCTTGATGCAGCACTTATCAGGTTCATTTACTAAGGTGAAGGAACTATTATATTCTGCAATTATGCAGGAAAATCAATCTGCTAAATGTAAGTGCAGATCTATCAAAATATGATAACCAAAAGAAAGCAGAATTATTATTCGATTAATTCTCTCCATGCGGGTGTCGACCGCAGATGACAAGTTTAAATTTTTTTAAATTCAAACATTTTAGAATTGTAAATTTTCATGACCATATTTTGGAATCAGCATGAAAAAATCATTAAATTGAGTACAAATAAGCTTTTATTGGTTCAGTAGTCCTTGATATTTTGAGAAAATATCTCAAAACTTTTTACATAAAAGCCTATGACTAGCATGCCGGGCATTAAGAGGTTTAGCATCTATGTTATGATCAGCATTAAATAGATGGGAATAATATAGATTGTTTGTGTAAACCACACGCCACTTTTCAGCATAAACTTGTATTTGTATAACATGTAGACTGGTTCAGCTGGACATACCTATATAGTACAGCAAACCCTGTCAGTCCACAGGGCAAAAACACATCTATGGGTAAGTTTGTACTGGTCAGAGGATACCATCTAAATACATTTTCCTTGAAAACCTAACCCTTAACCCTAGTACAAGACACTTGTCCCTATGCAATCCTGAATCAACTCACAATACTATGATGCTCACACATTAAAGGCTGATGAAAGATCTGTGGTATACAATGACCACATAACCATACCTTTTTTCTTGATAAAGTCTAGCCAGCACAATTCAAGTCCATATTCAATTTCACATTGCTTGCAACTGGAGAGAAATTTTAGCCTAAGTGCTCTCATAAAAAAGACTAATTTCTACAGGTAAAACTGTATTTTGAAGGGTGGTCAATCAAGAAAATTGTACAGTCCTACGCTTGTATGAACTCTGGTTAGCTTAAGGCGGGTCAGAGAGGAGCATGATCAAGTAGTGTGTGCACTAAAATATTGAGTCAACTAAATCTGACACACAAGATATGAATGGCATGGGTTTTGATATAATGACCTTAACTCAAGAACTGCAAGACCTATCGAAATATTAATGTAATAATTGGCTTTTTTGATTCATTTTCTATAAGGTTAATGTATTAATATTAAGAAGCACACTGCAGTTAATGGCAAAAATTAAAAGTTAATGGCACTGCAAATTAATGGCTAAAACGGGAAATCCATGACTCCTGCAACCCTAATTGCCTTAACATAACCTTGAAAAAAGGTTTTTCAGATTTAAATATTTAATTTAGCATGTGGCCTATCTCTCCATTCATCTTTATCCCCAAGTGAAAGGTTAATCAACACTCGTCTTCCCAGACATGATCTACACACCTGTTTCACAATCCTGTGGTTTTGTGAACAATTCAATCAGGTTAGTCTAATTTCATTAACCATTTTATCTTAATTTTATTAATGAAGAAGGAGGCGGCCTATATGCTTTTTATTATTTATTAAGAAGAAAAACTCGGCCATACACTTAGGAAAATGTTATTATGTTACCAAGATCAACTACGTTTGCTATGTGTATTCATACTGTCATTATACAGGGTGGTCCAGAATAAGGCTGTAATTTAATTTGATGTTGCATTTTGGGTTGATAAGTGCATATTGTACCATCTAACAATAGGATAAAATTGTTTATTTTTTCAGAAGTCCAAAAGCACAATTATTTTACGATCAGCAACATAAACATAGTCAAGAAGACCATGTAAAGCAAGGCAATCATTCTGCAGGTGTGCCATTTAATTTAGTGTTTAATTTACTGAATTGTGTAAAGACTTTTGCCTACTTTTTGTACCCCATACAATAGACCCCAGTCAGGCTAATTAATAATGATCTGCATGCTGGACATACACTTCAACGTAAAAAATCCAAGTTTTGAGATATTTTCTCAAAATATCAAGAGATATCTGAAGAAACTGAACCAATACTAGGCTTGTTTGTACTCATTTTAATGCATTTTTTCCACTGATTCCAAATATGGTCATGAAAATGTACAATTCTGAAATTTTTGAATTTGTAAAGACAATCTGAAACTTGTCATCTGCAGTCGACACCTGCATGCAGAGAGTTAAGTTAATAATGTGATCAGTTCAGAGCAATCACAATCAAGATGAAACACACTCCCGACCCCAAGATTTCAAGTTGATAAAACAGAGCTTTCTATAATGCCTGGAAATCAATTTTCATCAGTATCTATTTCTCCCTGCCCGATGCATTATATAGCTGCGTTCAATAGCACCTTACAACAGTGTCTCTAGAGACTCACTAGATGGATGATAAGTTAGAAATCCAAATATTTATTTATTTCTAATTCTTCCTCACCTATGCATGGAAATTTAGATAGGAAGAGCAAGTAGAATAGCTTTCTTTTTAATTAGATATATAATGTATTCAAAGTCTAGACAACAGGTGCCTTGCTTTATCTGTTTGTTTTTCAGAAATTTTACTTAGGTCATTATCAAAGTTTTCAATCTTGCCTCAATTTATTTCCCCCTTAAGAAGTACTCATTTGGTAGGAGACAATTAAAAAAAAAGAATTGCTGGCCAAATAAGTAATATAAGTAAAACAATAGTGTAGAAAAATGCGTCTGTAAGACTCCAAAACGTCCACAGTGAGTTCTGTTTTTGGACTAGAAATAAGAATAATCTACTAATAAGTAAAATGTGTTAGGCCTATTGATTGAATTTTAGGTATGTAGGCCTAACCAGGTTTATTTTTTCTATAAAAAGGACACCTCTACTGACAGGCATGTAACATCTTCATCAGGAGCATAGCCAGGATTTATTGGGGGGAGATTTTGAAAAAGACTTTTCTTTCCCAAAAGTGGACCTTTTCCCAAAATTGAAGATTTTTTTAACATGAAAGCAAAATGAACCCAATTTGTTCGCTCACAAATTGGCAATTTTGGACCATTAAAAGTATTAAAACCTGGTTTTATTTTCACCAACAACACTCGCAAAGTGAGACTTTTTGGCCTTTGGCAATAGACTATATGTCTATGTTAATGTGTCTAATCTGTCTGCTTGTTGTCATCTACAACTTTAATATCCAAGTGAAGCGAGTCTTAACACCTATGTGTACCAATAATTACCACAAGACTGCACAGACTACCACCTAGTCTCATATGTCTAATTAAACATAACATGCGAGTAGCTAATCATCTTTCCTTTTAGTGTCGCCAAGGATACACTCATCAGCTTGGAAAAGGGAGTATTTGAAATAATAATTCTTAAAGAGGAATCATGATACATTGACCGTTTTCCCCTCATATTGGGCTATTTCAGAAATTAAAGCCCCCCCCCACCCCTAAAGAAGACATGATGGGATTCCCACAAATTTTCACCATTTTTTGCTCTGGGAATTCCCCCCCCAAAAAAAAAAAGGTCATTATTTTCACAACCCTAAAGATTTATAATTTTATTGTCAAAATGGGAATTCCCATTTATGGTACAAACTTACATGTCTTCTTTAGGGGGTGCCATTATAGCCCATTGTACATTCAAAGCAAGCTGCTCAAGTCTTGTAATTGCAGTTAGTTCAGATAAACCTGTCTCATTGAAAACACATGTAAAAATGGAAAAGACTACTGTTCTGCATTTAAGTGAAGATAAGGAGTAGAACCCACAATTGACAGGAAGAGAAACCATATTTCCAATTAAGAAAGCAACATTTCACACAATTTTTCATTATTTTATTTCTTAATTATAAGCAAAATTTATTTTCCAAATGCCAAGATTTTTCTCAAGAAGGAACTTCTAAGCTTGCCTACTTTTTTACACCCACAGAGGGTGGTTATGCCATGGGGACAGCCTTTCCGAAAGTAACCTTAAATATGTTGCACACATTGTTCACTATCGTAACTGTGCAGGTCAATGTGTGAAGTGACAATGGGCACACCAATAATAAAGGATTCAGAGATTTATAGAAAACGTCTATAGAATAGCAAACTATGGAACACCCCATACAAGGGGACGTTGTCAGTATCATAATGCACACACCTGCTACTATAAGGCTATCATGCTTCCGTTTTTCTTAGCATGTCTATTTCAACTGAAACAGCCAATTCATTTTTTTATTTCTTTTTAAAAAAATTTTTGGCGTAAAATCATGAATTCTGAGAAATATTTTGAAGAAAATGTATTTGATTCAATACTCGCATTGCTTAGGTAAAAAACAGTAATGCTATCTAATTAAAACAGAAAAAAAGACAGGATTTAGCAACACGACATATACTCCTAAAGATAGTACAAATTCCAAGTTTTAGCTATCTACTGAAGATAGCATAAAATCCAGGTTTTGGCCATATGCTATCTACTGAAGATAGCATAAAATCCAGATTTTGGCCATATGCTATCTACTGAAGATAGCATAAAATCCAGATTTTGGCCATATGCTATCTACTGAAGATAGCATAAAATCCAGATTTTGGCCATATGTGACCGTCCACGACGAAACCAGTGTAAAGAAAGTTGCACATTTGAGTATCTTAGATTTTTAATTGGCTAAAATCCCCAAGCTTTAAAATGGTATATCATATGTCACAATTGCTTGTAAACTTGGTACTCAAAATTCAATATTTTGCCTTAAAATCCGTTGTTTTCTATAGAATTTTATTTGGTTTATTGGTCCATATCTCTGAATGTGTACTGGCGACTTTACACTGGGTTCGTCGTGGATGGTCAGTTGGTCACATATGTTATCTACTGAAGATAGCACAAAATGCAGGTTTTGGCCATATGCTATCTACTGAAGATAGCATAAAATACAAGTTTTGGCCATATGCTATCTACTGAAGATAGCATAAAATACTAGTTTTGGCCATATGCTATCTACTGAAGAAAGCATAAAATCAAAATCCTGGATTTAGCAGAATGAAAGTATACGACCTTTGACATGTTTGCTTGCAACTCAAGAACTGTATTGAACACTTATAAATGATATCTTAATTCAATCTCGGTCAGTTGTAGGAAATGCACCCAATCAGCGAAAAATCAAGGGGTTGAGTGAAGAGAGCCCAAAATCTTTCAGCAGACAGGGGGAAAGAGACCCATCCCCCCCTTTTAAAAACTTGCAAATGTCACTGGTTCAGCATTCGGGGTTTTTTAACTGCCAAGGGCTTTAAGACATAGCATTATTTTTTTTAGCCTAATATGTTTCTAATGTCTTTATAAGGTTAAGGAAACTGCAATATAATAAATTGAAATGATAAAATCAGGACTCAGCGGGACCGAAATCACAATTTTCTTAAGCTTGCATAAAGGTCACATCACATCTTCAATATAAAATGTTTTTGAATACAAGTTCATTTAAAGCATGATGGTCATACATTTCTATTCAAAAATGTCAAGGTGCAGCTTACAATGTATTTAATAACACCAAGATGTTGAAGGGTAAAAAGGCAGCTTAAATGTTTACCACATAGCGTCTCATCGTGATAAAGTAGGTGGGTTGGTCCCCAAGGTACGTTCTCATACAAATAAAGTGCTGGACAAAGCCTGGCTATTTAATTACAATGTTATCAAGGGGTAGATGGAGTTGAATGTAGTTCAATATTAATGCGGGTTAATACAGCTAAGGCATCAATGGTGCTGAAAGCAAAGACGCACACCATAAGATCAAGTTTCGTTTTAAAAAACAGAATTTAAAACAGTGGGCTATGCATGACATTTAATGCTCTGGAATGGCTTCCAAAACTATAATGGCTTACCTTTTCTCATATGCAATGCCAACTCACCACCCGATTTCAAAAAGGGCTTAAAGACATACTAGTTTTCACAAATGTAGTTTTTTGCTGTATTTGTGGTTTTCAGCTGTTCTTTCCCTTTGTATTTTGTATTTTCATGCTTGTTTTGTATTTTCTGCACTGTGGTCTTTTGAAAAAAAAAAAGCGCAGTGATTTATAGTGCGCTACACACAGGCACAATGCCTAGACGTTGATCCACAAGCCTCAGCACACTTTATAGGTTGTCGCTGACCACTACGGCCCCACATGAAATGGTACATTAACAAAAACTATTTACATGTATGTATGTATGTAGGCAGGTGGATGTGGATGTATGTATGTATATAATTCTTTGCTGCGTACTAGCCATATAAGCTTTAAAATAAAAAGCCCAAGTTTTAAGTAAGTATTTTTTATTTCAAACTCTAATGGTGACCCGCAGGTCAAATTGCTAGAATTTACATTAAACACACCTAAACAGAAACAATGCAATTTGAAGGCAGCAGCTTAATCAGCGCCAATATTGCAACATCAAAACAAACAACTATACAAACATCCATCCCCACGTAGGCAATGAGGATAAAGTGCCTTGACACAACACATTGACACAAGTGGGATTCAAACTCACAACCTATGGATTATGAGCCGAGCGCCTTATCCACTTGGCCACACATGCTCCACGTTTTCTCAAAATATCAAGAGCTATCTTAAAGAACCACTGAACCAATACTAGGCCCATTTGTACTCATTTGAATGTATTTCTAAGGTTGTTTCCAAATATGGCCATAAAATGTACAATTCTGAAATTTCTGAATTAAAAAAAAGAATTGAAACTTGTCGTCTGCAGTGGACACCCCCAGAAATTAGTACAAGTATGTCAGATGTCCTAGCTTTTTATTGTGTGTACGATAACCAAGTGTAATGTAAGAAAGAATCACTGAAACACCTAACTCTGGTTTTCATGTCGGACACATTGACACTATTAGAGGTAGATGTCATTTATACTTACAGCAAATTTAATTACCAGCTTGGTGAAACTGATCCGGAAAGCTTCAAAGCCAATAAAGGTCTGTTCCAAGTATTTGTATCTAGAGAAGAAAAGAGTAGAAAATAGCAAATCAATGCAGACGTTTGTTTCCTATAAACACCTCAAATAAAGAAAGTCAGCAGTTATGTAACCCGTCCTACACAAAAACCTGATACTACAATAAACTGTGGATGAATATAACAAGAGATAAAGATTAAATTTCAAAATACCAACCACCAATTAAAGTCCACCATGGTTTAAAATGGGTTACTTGGGTCTATGATATGGCCTCACTAATGATGGAAACAATAAATGTCACTCTTTGGGCCAGAATACAGTAGCATTCCACCTACAGGGCATTTATGCCTCTAAATGAGTGGTGTTTTTTTTTTTTTTAACAAAAGAGACAAAAGGCAGATTGTGGTCTTACAATAAATACATGTATGCATTTGTACAGCCACCTGTATCAGTAATATAGTTGCTCAGATACCAAATAATGTTTTTGTGGGGTTGTCTGCCTTTCGGCTCTTTCATCAACATATGTTGCATTTTCAGTTTTCCATGGCAATTTATGGACCCTGCTGAGATTTTCCGCTGAAATGATTGGAATTATTTTTAGGCTTTGTTCCTCTTCCTATGTAGTCATCACATCAGCCAACAGCGGATTTTGCCACCGCATTTTTGGTAAAGGAACACAAAATATCAAACTCTTTACACTGACCCTTAGACTTCTTCACATGCTTACCTTTGACTTCCCAGTAATGCTGACAATGCATCAAATGCTTGCTCAGTATCCATGTAATGCAGCAGAAGACTAGCAATAGAAGGCAGGAATGGACAGTAGTTGATATCAGGACGGGTATGATGCATAACACAGAGGAGTTTAGTCAGCTGCTTCTTACCATCTTCGGACAGTTTGTATGTGTTGATGTGGTCATCTTCACCGAAGGATGGCATCTCCAGTTGGGCATTCTTTTCTTCTGTGAAATAGAAGTATGAAAAAATTATTGATAACAACAAGAACAATAATGATAATAATAGTAATAATAAGATAATAAATTCTAGACCTCGGTGTGATGTACATTTTGTGAGTAACTTAACTTGGAACAGCAGTTCCCAAACTGTGACTTGTGACCCTTTTGCCCAGCCTCTTCCAAATGGGGTCGTGGGACTTGCCAAAAATACATCTCTGTGCATTTAAGTTCAAAGTACTATTGGCATTGAATTGGTCATGTATCCTGCTTTGGACCCATTTGAGCATTAAAAACGCAATATTGTGCGGGCTTGACATGCATTTGTCCCGGTAAAGTCATATTTCTGCGAGCCAGTCAGCAAAACAACTTGGAAATTTTGTCCCATTTAGACATTTTGCAGGGCTGTCAACTTTTTGGAATTGCTTGGCGTGAGACAGAGGCGTACCGGGATATGCCGACTTCAGTGTTCATTTTGACCCATGATTATTTGAGCCACGGCGCTCAAGAATGTGAAAAGCGGGGGATAGGAACAACAATATATTCATGGTGATGCGTGAGATTTTACTCAATTTCCGCTTTTTGCGTGAGATTTACTTTTTAGGCGTGAGATTATACTACCTTGGCGTGAGACCGTGAGAAAGTGACCCAATGCGTGAGACTCACGGCCAATGCGTGAGTGACAGCCCTGATTTTGCCCGGTATTCTGCTGATAAGTTTCAGCATTTACGTTATGCTGTGGGTCACGCCATATTTTTCTTATGAAATTTGGGTCACAGTTTGGGAAACTCTGACTTAGAAGCTGTATACTAACTTTATCACAATTTTGAAGCAATAAACCTTTTTGCAATATCAGTCACACATGCCCAGAATTTTGACATTCACAGAATATTGACAAGCGATAACCAATCCAATCTCCTCCACTGACAGCCGTGTCAATGAACTGTTAATATTTGGGTATGTTGCTTTTCATTAACATGATTAGCAACATTGGCAGCACTAACCAGGCTCAACAAAGTCTAAGTTTTGAAATATTTTCTCAAAATATTAAGAGCTATCTCAAGAAGAACCGCTGATAGCCTTGTTAGCATGGTTAGTACTCATTTTAATGTATTTTTCATGCTGATTCCAAATATGGTCATACAAATGTACAATTCTGACATTTTTAAAGAAAATTTGAAAAGTGTCGTCTGCACTGGACACCTGCGTGGAGATGGTTAATTTGTAATAGGCTTTATAGTCTTATGCAAGACATCAATACATAGGCATTTTGTACAAAGTAAGAAGTTCACTGTCATTGAAACATGTGAGCCAATTAGTAATATTTTAAGGATTACGATTTAGCAATGTTTCATTTGGTAAAACAGAGTAATATTTTTTTACTTCCAAAAAATTAGTGCTGTATTTTTCTGGAATCAGGAGTAATTCAAATATCAATCTAAATATCGCAAACTGGCTAAACGTGCCTTTGAAACCTTTCAGTAAGCCAATAACTAAAAGCAGGAAATAGGTGACTTCTGAAGAGCTCTTCTCAAATATCACACATTCAGTATGCCAGAGAGTATTGATATGAAGCGTATGGGCTAGTGCTATAGCTATGTGCAAATGCATTTAATTAAAGGCTAGGAAGTCTTACTTTGAAACAGGACGTGTTGTTGAAAGAAAATCAATAGCATCATTACAAAGCATTGCAAATAAAGAGTAGACTCATAATGCTGGGCATAGTATTTTGATGTCTATAGTTTCTTATGGGTTCTGCTGTTGTGACAGACACAGCAGCAATTTTTTTACAATGTTTTCCAATGTGGCAAACATTTTCTGCAGTAGTTTTACCCCTGGGGTACTCAATACAAATGACCATGGATGTGCCGTGAATGTGGGTCACATAGGCAGCCCTTTTGGCATCAATGACCCCTTTTTTGTTTTATTTGTTTGTTTTATTTCTCCTTTAACCTGGGACACTCAATCAGTTGAAAACACAAATAATCATCTGTTCTTCCTTGAGGCCCCCTTTGGTTACCTCATTGATCATGTGGTTACATTCTCCTTTTTGGATGTTCTTGGAAAGGGGCAGTGCTGTTAATGTCAATGGGCCCAAGGCTTGTTAGTCCGAAACTAAATTACTTAGTTATAAACCCTTATTTTAACCCTAACCCAAACCCTAAACTTCACCCTAAACCTAACCTATTACTGAAGCCCTAATCCTAACCCTAAACCTAACTCTAACCCTAACCCAAAACATAACCCTGACTCTAATCCTCACTCTGACACTAAACCTAACCTTAACCCTAATCCTAACCTAAAATGCCCTAAACCATATCTTTAACCCATTTTGGACTAATGATCATTTGGACTAATGGGCTGTTCTGATACAATTATACCCATTTAAGCGCATATAGTCTAATTGACGCCAATTAATTGACCAAAGTGCTACTGTACCATGTACATTTTGTATGACTATGCTATTGACATAATTTAATACAATGTGTATGTGGCTCAAGCAACTTAAATGAGTCAATTTAATTACTATGGCAAAGTTAATCGATGTTTTTCATAACGAAGTGGTCATAAATAAATAATGTTTAATTAACTGGACTAAAAAGTAAATTCTATTACAGTCAATTAAGTATCCATGTAGATTTTATTCAGACTAAAAAATACTCAGTAACAGTCTTGCTGTCTGTCAAATTCACATCAATGCATAGTCACACAAAATGGGCTATTCCAGTTGAAATCCATACACCCCCTGTGGAAGATATGACCTTAGTCTTCCACACAGGGATTGTGAATTTCAAATGAGATTACTTGAATGGGTGACTCCTTTTGAAATTTGCTCTAAATAAAAGTTCAATAATGCAAAAGTAAGGAAAAAGTGCATTGTACAGTGCAAACTATAATTAAATGTTAAACACAGGAGTACAGTCACATTATAAAAAAAAATTAATCTGAAGGAAGATTCATATATGAACTTTCATGCTATATGTACTCTTAAATTTCATTTGGGAATATAAAAAGGAAATCCATACATCTATAGACACATTACTTCTGACTGAGCTATAGTGTGGAATAAGCTTATTAAAATAAACACTTTCATATTCACACAGATTAGCTAGTGTGCTCTTCTGCACTTTATTGTATTTGAAAAAAAAATAGTGACATTTTATAATGTAAGGATTCAATTTCATAAATATTTTAATATACTTATTTTGTGAAGAGTTCAACTTGTAGGCTACGAAGGATTCCCCTATTTTCAATTATACATTTATTGTAAAATTTTCATTTGAGATAATGAGTTCCCTTCTGAAGTAGGTTGGAAAATGTGCAGAATGTTTCAATTGGGGAAAACAGAATAAAGAAACACAGCTAGACATGCCACATATAGATAGACAATTGTCTCCATTTGGTACATGTACTTATTTACATATTTCCAGTGGATAGTGACATCAACATACAATGCTATCTTCAGTAGATAGCAACTTGAGCAAGTACTGCTATCTACATGATATCAATTTGATTATTAGATCTATCTGCCGTAGTCTTCCAGAATATCTGATGCTATCTACAGTAGATAGCAACTCGGGTGTTAGCACAAAATATGCAGATACATTACTTGATCACCTGTGCAGACATACCAAGTGCACTTATACACATACAAACACACCCCACTGGGAACTGTGGACATTGTGTATTGCTATAAAAATGAGGACATCTGAATCAATGTTTTATTAACAAACCGAGGACCAATATATATTGTAGATTGTTTTGTGTGTATAGCTTTGCATGATACACAGAATGACATATGCCTAACAACCAAGGTCACTATATATATACTGCACAATAGCATACATATCTCTAAAATGTGTTTGGATGCAATTGCGACTTACTATAGACCTTCCCAAACCAAGGATGCGTGGTGCTCCTTTAAAGGTAGGTCCATGGTTTAAACACAAAAAGTCTCTTGTTTGACCTTGGTTGCAGGAAAACATACACAAACAAACACAATTAACCCACATAAGCACACCCCAATATTAAACATCTAATTATATACAAACATACACGCACAAATAAGAGACATTGATACTGTGCTTGATCCCTTTCTCAATCTAGCGATATCAAATAGCAGAATTCATCTCAGTAGTAGATATACAAAGAGTAAAGGATTCCTTGTCATAATTCATTACAACTAAATCCCAGCCTGCTCTGACCTGGTTTGCCCCATACTGCATTGGACTATTCCACTTGAAACCCGCACCCCCTGTGTGGACGATGATACTACTATCTCCATTAATCCAGGTGTAATTTTCCGAAATGGCTAAAACTGATAAATTTGGAATGCCAAAATCATCTTCCAAAGGGGGTGTTGTTTTCAAACGGAACAGCATATTATCAACAACAGGATGCAGCAAAAACATGCTGTCACAGCCAGAAAACTACATATTATATACTCCCCATCAAAAAAAATCCCCCTGCCTGAATGAGTAGACAATGCAGGTGTTATAGCCATAGGTATGTACAGTTTGCAGTGATGTATTTTCTGCAACTTACATCAAAGAAAGAAATTTGATAGACATTACTTCAGTCACATCACATGTATGGTTCTATGCCAAAACGGACAAAAGTGTTTCACATACAGAGCTATACAATACTGGTTTTAGATTTAGCCTCAAACTTACTTATTTCCAAATTAATTTTCCTAAAAGGGATTTTTTATGAAGAAGACACTTGAAAAGTGGTGAATTCTACATGCCAATCTTTCGAGTAACATTGTATAACAGGGTATCAAAGTTATAGCCCTGTATGTGAAATAAATTTGTTTAAAATGGTATTAAACTTATAGGTCTGTATGTGATGTGACCGACAATTATTTGGTGGTCAACTTTTGCAAGTAAAATGCATGGTGACATTTTATGTCCAGGAGTATAATATAGAATGAAACACATCTTGTGCAATGCATAAGAAGTAAAAATTATTGATGACAATTGCTAAAACAATAATTAACCACAACCTACTAAAATAGTCAGGCATACATCACATATTAGTAAAATTTACAATTAATTTCCTGGCATTATTATGAAAACTGCCCCAGATATTCAAAATTATGACTACATGCAGTTTTGTAAATATACTATCACTATTTTAAATTCAATTAATTGTTATTTCAGCAAGTTCACATTCATATTTCATATCATCTGTCTTATTCATAATGCATGCTCTCTGTAGTATGCCTTCACCATGTTACTATCTACTGACAACAAGACTGAATTTTAATAAAAGCATTCTACAATTTCTTTGCACTATACAAGAGCTGGTTTATTTAGCTATCAAGTATGAATCAGGTCAAACACTTGATTTCTGTTGCAATCAAGTTTAAGAAATCAATATCTGCAATGTTGGCAAAATTATAAATTTTCCAAATTATTACTTCTATTATTAACAGTGTCAATTACTGATCCTGGTTGTGATGGTTATACATAGTCTGATTAGGGTTCTGCTCTAGGTTATAAGCTACATCCCTGAAAGATGTTAAATGGATTTATTAGATGTGTATTGGGCCACAGTAGTCAGCAAATTCCTGTAAAGTGTGCTGAGGTTTGTGGGTTTATGTCTGTGCACGGCACACACACTATATCAATGACTGTGCCTTTTTTGCACATTTATTCTAACACCGAACACTGCTTTTTTGCTATCAGAAGTTAAGGAAGAAACTAAAAAGGAGAGAAGACACAGCATATTTCCCCAATTTTTTGCTCAAGAACCACGTTGCATAAGCAATAAATCCCTCTGTGTGGATGTGCCTTATGTTATCCTATCAATTATGACTACTACTTTATTCTTTCCTTAAAGCTCATTTCTATCAAACCTGAAGCTTTAACTCCATGAGTACTACCTGCTGATTGGTTACAAGAAGGCTATCATGACTTATTGAGCCAATCAGCAACATGGTAAGAATGATGATGGTGGGTAAGTCTGAAGAGGATTGAGCTTAAATATTTAGAAGCTGTATTTTAATTGGTCACTCTTGACTCAGATGAATTAATATATCATGTATCAACCAATCAGAAATGTTGAAAGGAAAGGCAGTATACTATAGTACCCATAGGGATAAATAAACTATCGGTGCTGTTCTGTCAAAACCTTGTAACTCCAATAGCTGCTATGTGTTAAATATATACAATACAATGTATTATGTTGTACATATTGAACACCTAGCAGCTATTGGAGTTACAAGGTTTTGACAAAACAGGGATGTTATGCCTCGTACTCAATTCATTGGGATCACATTTCCAAATTATCACATTCCCAAAAACATAATTTGGAGAGCACAGCAGAAGAAAAAAAGAATCCAAATAGTTTGAACTGCTTCTACTTTTCCACCGGAATATAATCAGAAAGAAAAATGTAATGGAAGTTGCCTGCGGCAAGTAGAACATATTCCATTCCAAATTTGAACACTTATTCTCTCGAGATTGAGTTGCACTGACTAGAAAAGGCTTCTCTTTCTCTCTCTCTCACTCACTCTTCTCTCTCCCTCTATCTCTCCGCTCATGCGATCCCTCTCTTTCTCTCTTACTTTCAGTTTTTCTCACATATTATACTCTCCCTCTTTCTTCTCTTTTTAATCTTTCATCCTCTTCTGTGCTTCTTTTCCTTGCAAAAAGTAGGTTGTAGCAATGCTAACAGTCATGCTAGTGATTTTGCATGAAACATCAGAAAAATGCAGAAGTCACTAAATCTAAAAGCTTCTAAATCAGTTCATTACTTGAAGTACCTGATGTGATGTTCTATTTATTTTGATACCCAACTCAGGAATCACATAATCCAGTGCAATCAGATTTTTGTTTATCATCAAAGCACAATCATCTAAATTTGCGGATAATATAAAATTTCTTGGTTCCTTCTTTCTTGCTAAAATGAGTTGTGATCATTTCGATCTGTGGTTCGTAACAAAGAAAGTGTGAGCCAGTTGATCTAGCAACAGTCATATTCTAATGTGTACTACACCAGCTAATAAAGAGGTTTATGCAAAGCTTACAGGTGTCGTATCTCACCCATGTAATGTGAAATAATGAATATTCATATGTGTAAAATAATGAATACTAAAAACTAAAACCAGGATCTCCTTCTAAACCCAAGAAAATAAATGCGCCAAACTCTAATTAAGAAGAACTACTCATACATGTAGAATCTTATTGAAAATATGCAACAAAATCTTATTTTCAAAAATAATTCCAAGATCCGCTCTATATATAATGTCACCACCGTCACAACATGTCCCCCACATGCAATTAACAACACTCGCGGTAAGTTTTTCCATTAGCGTTCAGCATATTGAGAGCGGAACACCAAGGCATGATCCTGCATACAGAATTTGTGATTTCCGCAGCAATATGCCTGAAAATGGTACACTTTATTCCTTCAGGATGAGAGAGTACATGTACAACCCTCTTTATTGTCATGTTATTCATTAAATGAAGGCAAAGCTGGGGCTGCTGTCATTCAATGCTGCTTGCCCGTAGCCAACAATCATCCATTCCCATCATGCATCAGTCAAGCACCTTTAAAAAACAATATTTGTCCAGAGTGTAGAGATTTATACGTGTTGGTAGTAGACATCAAAGAAAAGTTTAAAACTAGTCAACAACACTCACGTTTTTGTCCGAATAATTTCAGAGTAACCATACTACGTCATCAGCGGTGTGATACTGGTGAATGACTGATGTATGCACTTTACTTCCTTTACTTCCTTTTTACGTTCAGAACTTGTCAGAAAAAATCAAAAGAATGTTCGGCAATTATAACATCTCCACTGTCTTCAAACCACATCAAACTCTTCGTCAAGTACTTGTCGCGCCCAAGGATAAACCGCGGAATGATGAAAAATCAGGAGTGGTGTACCGCGTTCCCTGTGGAGATTGCACAGGACATGATGCTGACACTGACAACGTCGAAGTTCTCTGCAGGGAAGAAAAACTATTGCCAAGAAAAGTGAGAGAGGCCATTTTCATCAAGAAAGAGACCAGCCCCACTCTTAATAGGGACGGGGGCCGAGAACTTTCTAAGATCTATGACACTTTACTTCTAGAAACACCTGACAAAAGGTCAAAAAAGGACATTGTCAACAGGAAGTAAAGTGCATACATCAGTCATTCACCAGTATCACACCGCTGATGACGGAGTATGGTTACTCTGAAATTATTCTGACAAAAATGTGAGTGTTGTTGACTAGTTTTAAACTTTTCTTTAATATTTGTCCAGTTTTATCCGTTTAACTAAAAACCCTAGTGTAAAGTTAATGTTTTATTACTTCCGTGGTCCAGGTATGCGCTGGTGAATTGCGATCGTGTAGAAGTGACAAAGTCTCCTACTCCAAGACGCGCCGAAGTGTTGATCAGCCAATCAGTGTGATTGTTTATTTATTTTGTGTGTACGCTTACCTTTAATCATGTAGGAATTGAATTTGAATATATGTATCCATAGGTCTTGCAAATTGCTTTTGTGGTGTTTTGAATTCAGGCCAATAATATATCAAAATGAAAGCTTTGGGTGTTTTCCAACTCTTGACATAATTCATGCACATGGGGCAGAAATGACACCCCTTATATAGTGTATATATCAAGCTTTTAGATCTCCTCATACTATATTCCTCTTTTGTGTCAGCTTTATTTGTCTCAACATTTGAGTGCAAACACCGCTAGGTCATGCTCCCTGCCTTAAGACAATTGATTGAACTTTGAGGCAACTGATTAAAATTGCATAACAATTGCAATGTACCATCATATTTAGCATTAAAGTAAACCAAGATTCCATATGTGAATTAGCACAACTATTTCATCAATGCATCATGGGAAGGCAAATTGTAACCCATGCTGCTTGCCCAAAGGTTTACAGGGAGACCTAGTTTTGATGTGTTAATGATTCATTGAACCAGAATACCTTGCAATTCATCCCAATTTGGATTGGGGCATTTTGTTGGAACAAGTATAAATATGCTTGAATACAATGCGTTAAATTATGGCAAACATGAAAGCAATCTTTCACAGATAATTAGATTTATCCGAGGTTGGCATGAATGATATTTTTTTTTAGACTGTGACCTTTTTTCTTACAGTAAGATGTCATAAGCTTTTAACCAAAATTTCTTGCTTCCAACCAAACACTTTTGACTAAAATCTCATGCTTCCAACCAAAATCAAAGCTTTTAACCAAAGGAACATGCTTATAACCAAAACAACATGCTTTGACAAAATGTAAAGATTTTGCCCAAAATTAAACACTTTTGACCAAAACCTCAACCATTCTGCTAAAACATTATGCTTTTACCAAATTTTAAGACTTTGACCAAAATCAAATTCCTTTGACCAAACTGCAACTCTTTTGACCAAATCACATGCTTTCCCCCAAATCAAAAGTCTTTGACCAAAGGATCATGCTTCTGACCAAAATATTAAGATTTTGACCAAAATAAAAAGCTTATGACCATCAAATTGTGTGCTTTTAACCAAAAGATCGTGATTTTGACCAAAAGATGTTAATATTTTGACCAAAATCTAATGCTTGTGACCTAAATCAAAAGTTTTTGACAAAAGGATCATACTTTGAACCAAAAGATTAAGTTTTCAACTAAAAAGATCATACTGTTGCCCAAATATTGAGCATATCACCAAGATCTCAAGCTTTTGAGCCAAATGTCACAAAATACTACATCAGAGTAGTAATCTCAATAAACCTCCATATGTAGCATTTTATTGCTCACAGATTTTCAACAACAGAATTAGTACTAAAAATCCTTTTTATTTTCCATCTCTTAAGTGTTTGAAAACAATTCAAACTTACTTGGGAGGAACCTATTTGATGGAATCCCTGGATGAATAAAATATCAAGCTTTACCTCAAAAGTTGAAAAGATATTATGCAAATGACATACATCAAATTAATCTCAAATGCATGCGTTTGGTAATGACGCGTACAGGGGCGGCTTGTCGGCACACTTGTGGCGCAATCGCAAAAGAGCATTGACATCACTACCAAACTTGAGGTGAACCAAATTATAGGAATTATACAATGTCTTACACAATTAGTATTTCTTTTGTACTTTCTAAGTTCAAATTAATTAGTGACATTCCATTAAGGTGTAGCTTTTCTGTTCTTCTACCTGAGGACTACCCCAGTTTCACTAACATCTCTCCTGGCATTGTGATGAAACTGATAGCATGTACTCAGGTTTCCTGGCTTACTAACAGTAAGTTACTAGTGTAAGATATGCCCAAGATCTCAAAATATAAATTCCCAAAATCCTATGTATCTGTATTAATAATGAAAAATCATAAAACTAACAATTTTAATTAATTGTTTTTTAAAAGTAACAATTAAAATTGTTACTTTATAATTGTTAATTTTAATTTCAGTTCTTAAAAGAACTGAAAACTTAAGTTTTTTGAGCATAGGCCTATTGATCTTTCTAACAAAAAGTTCTTTGTACTCACTCTTGAAAAAGAAATCAAATTAAAGGGACAGATCCACAGCCTCACCCCCAAAATTATTCCAAAACATAGTTGAGATTTTTATACCGACAGAAATCTACATCCTGATTGTGTGCATAAGTTTTCATGCAGATTTGGTTGTTTGACAAAGATATCGTCAATTTGTATTTTTGGGCTGTTGAGAGCCCGAAATTACAACAGTAGCCATGGAATGCTGTAATAGATGTAATTATGCTTGACTCACAAATTCAGTGTTAACTGAAATTTTAGAAATAAACTTTTTTCATGGGATTGAACTATTGAACCATGCCTTAAAAGGGCATTTCATGATCCACAGCCTCATCCCCCAACATTTCTCAAAAAAAGTTGAGATTTTTATACAACTGGAAACCTCTGGCTACATGATGTTTATGTGCAAAAAATGTCTTGCAGATTAATTCGTTTACCTAGCACATTGACAAATTTGGCGGTGGCCTATGGAGCAGTGTAATACATATAATCATGCATTAACTTGCAAATGCAAAATCAGAATCAACTGAAATTTTGGGAATAAGCTTTTTTTATGGATATCTACTGAAAAATGTCATAAAAAGAGGATGCTAAGATCACGAAATATGTCTTTAAAAGAGGATGATAAAATCACAAACTAACCCTTTCCCAGTGCTTTAATTAATCAACAGACCCAATCACAGCCATATCTGATACATCTGACACTGACACACAGATCTCTGTGTACAAATTTACCTTTGTAACCACAAAACAAATTGATATTCCATCCATATCAACCAAACGTCAGATACGCAATTAATATTTTGGACAGGATGGAAGCACAATGGTTGCTATGATATAATCATTTGATTGAGTTAAGATATAATGTAAAATAACATTGTCGATTAGGATCTGTCATGATACATAATTTGGATGTATTTATCTCTGTTTAATATGTGTATGTTATCCTCATCATGGTGTCTGTGTACGTCATCATACATGTACCACAAAAGATTTTATGTTCTTCTAAACACGCTTTTGCAAATATATATAAAATGGCTTGCCCTTTAACAGTGTGTATTCTTCTTGTAAAAGGTTTCAACCATAGAGTAATAAACGTAAGAATAAACTGTGGCATAATAACAGCTGTAGGCCTATATGGGCATAAGATGCTATTTTTAAATAATAATTACAATAATGATACACGCATATTTATTAAGCACTTGGAACAAGAATCTCGAAGCACTGTACAAAGCATTATAAACATGAAAATGATATGCAAAAAATGAGAATAATCACAAGTACCACCAGACAATAACACATATTTATGGTGCAGATGCAGTCTTGAAGTATTTCAAAGCAACCCTATCATGTGATAATATTTAGTATCATTGTGTAATATGTAACTGCTCACACAAATGTTCACTGCAATCTTGTTTTTATTGAGCTTGTTCACCCAAATTTCACATATACAACTGTTACAGCTTATAATAAACTGATTAATGACTTTCAGTCGCCATGTTTATACATAATCCAAAACGAAAATATAAGAGCATCATTCTGCAACTGCGAACTCATAAATGATAAAATTTGTGTCATCTTGTTAAAATCACAAAAATAAGTCCGGTTGAAGATATCCCGCTTTACGATATTACGATTGATTTGAGCGTTGTATGGTAGGATGAAAGGCTGTGACCTATTTTTATGAATGAATGCAAGTGAACGAGGTAAGCCCCATATAGTAAGCTGTGTGTTTGACGTCAGCCCAGCTTACGTGCAATTATCTACATGGTTGGATTATGCCAAAGGAAGGAAAAACAAAATTACAACGAAATGTTGAAAAACCAATATTAACATCTCTATCTGGCTTCACTGTTGCTGCTATTTAGCTCAACATAACATGTAATCATGAATCAGATGCATTGTTGGGTTGTAGATTTAAATGTATGACAAGAGAAGGACAAACTACATATGAGCAAAATATTTGATACACGATCAGGAGGAAAGATTAATTTCAACAATTTTTAATTTTGATTCATCCACACTTTACAAATGTTTTAAGTATAGTTCCTTTAAAGTAGGTTTTTAGGTTACTAAGTAAATGAGTAATTATATACAGTGATAGCATCAGGAATATTTTTTGGTGGTGCATGGGGGGGCAAAGTGAATTTCGGAGAGGGGGGGAAATTAACCAATTTTGTGCAAAATGACTAAAATTTTTTCGTAATTTTGGGTTTTTTATGTGGGGAACTGGGGGCAAGAGTTCTGACTGGGGGAATTTTCCCCAAGGGCACTGAACAAAGTCTTGTTTCAGATCCGGAGATCCACTTTTATATCCTCAAACTCCAGTCCAGACCCCGCATTTTTGAAATCTTTGGAAATACATTGATTTGGAACCTCAAATTTCAGGATGGTAATGAGAAAAAATATGATCTACATGTATGATATGATACCAAAATATCATCAACAATGAGGTTAATCGGGGGTTGATTGGGTCACAGTAATGGAATTTGTTTTCTTCTATATATTTATTTCTGTAAGTTAAAACAAATCCACTAGAAAACTTGGATTCAAAGATAAATAGACAGATGAATGATGTGCTGAATGTTTACATTTCAATTTTTTCAGACGTCATATCGTTTATTGTTGTTAGCTTGCTGTGTCTAAATGCAGAGACCGTTGTTTGACGTGTCATGTTTTCCCCCCATCACAAACGTCATACCATTTATTCCTTTCTTCTAGAAAATAATCCAAATGGAACGGACATAAGGTGAGTGGGATGACAGCAGCCATGTATGTTTTCACTTTGCGCTGTTTAAAAAACATTCTTCATATTAATACATTGATCTTGAGGAAATGATTCAAGGACGCCAGTAATGACGTTTTTCAAAGTTGAAAATCTTTTAAAAACCAGATTGTCTCAGCATCAGGGAAACTTGGGCATTCATGTGCAGCCAAGTCTGGACAATTATCCTATCAGTTCCACTTGAGCCATATCAAGTCCTCTTGAAAGTTTATGCTATTGATTTGGGTCATGGTATTGGAATGATGTAGGTTGTTGTGTTGTTATAGCAACAATCCCAGATTCTTGGCCATTCAGATGGCACTTTAGTGGGGTGCAGCCAATCAGGTCTCTGCTTTAATTCCATTTCTTTTGTTGTGTTCACACCTTTCTTAGTAAGTCACTTGCATTTGCTCCTCCGATCATGCTGGACTAAAAAATTGTTGTGCTCTTGGTGGTGAAAAATAATACTGTTTGTCTGATGTGGTAGTATTTTATAAAGTATAGGATTGATAATGATATGTTACTTAAGCAGTGGATGTGATTATTTTATTAATATTTAAGTGTATAGAAGCGCAAATCAACATCCACAGAGCAGCAACTGGTTTCATCATGGTCACATTGGCATTGGCCACCGGCTTCATGTTAGAATCAGCCAACGGCTTCAATTTATTTACAAGCAGGCAAGTAATCAACAAATTTATCGGTAATACTTTGCATGAGATAATGAACCCTAGTTACAGTCAAGTATTTTATAAGTTGGATGTTATTAATTAAATCCAAGTCTCCAAAATATTTAGTGTTGGCTGTAATTGACAAGTATTATATATACAATATATACCATTGTCTTTTTGGCATTATTAGATCACATATGCAAATTATTGGGAATGATTTACATGGTTTGCATGGTGCTCGAAAAGGTCAACCTGTAGTATGCAGGCTGGTTCTATTACTGGAGATACAAATTTATATTATTACTGAATATAAGCCTTTAAGTTATAAGAATAGTAATCATGGTAGTATACCTTAATCTTCAAGTGTCTATTACTAGATAAATTCTAGGAGTTGCGAATGTTGGAACATCAGGCTTACCAATCATGTGATATAATCAGGCGCAAAGTTTTCAAACAACGGGGGGAATGCACACGTAGTTTCTGTTTGCTGTTCGTTTCTTTGTGGTTATATTTCAGGAGTAATGATGCCCCCGCTGATCTTGCACATCAATTGCAGTGAGGTTTGCTTCAAAAGACAAAAGACCTGTCTAAGCTGTTCGGGTTATCCAAACAATAGAAGGACTCTCAACGCATAAATAGGCGATTAAAAGGCTGTGAAGAGTTTCCATGTGCTTCTTTTGTCCAGTTTGCCATCAACATTTAGAAAACTAGTTAAGACCCAGGACACGATCATATCAGTAAGCAAATAGTTTGTTGCGGGTCTGAGTTATCCGAACTAGAGTTTGGTTGGCTATGTGAATACTCGCAAGTTGTGCAAGCTGATTTCTTGCATTCTTCAGTCATGGCAGCTGTGCATCATCTACATATAATGCGCCACAAAAAGATAAGAAGAAAAGAAGAAGACTGAGAACAATAAATTTGCAAGACCGGTAGAACATTTGATACAATGAATCAAGCAGACTTAGATTCTCATTATTTCCACAATCAAGAAGAACAAGACTTCATTCTAGATGAACAATTTTAATCGGATACCAAGGTTTTCTTTCTACAAAACCTCGCTAATTTCTTGTTCTACCTTGGCATCAATATCAGTCATTATTCTTCTGCAAATACGGTCAGTCGCAAATAACGTTAATCCAGTGACTCAACTAGACTCGCAATTCCTAAGACTATGAAATTTGACTTTACATTATATTTAAAGCAGCTAAATCTGGTTATGTATGTATGTCTGGGTGTAAAACATTCAGTAATTAATAGAAAATGGTAACTGTGTGGTTATGTGCAAATAAATTGTTCTTTTATAAGGCAAAAAGACAAATCTTAATGTTCATCGGCACACATTTTCTAAATAAATAGACAATGTGCATTGTATCTAAATGATATACAAGATATCTTATACTGCATAGGTGCTTCCGATGAGCTATTGGCTTCTATGAAATATCAACAAGGAATGTGCTATTTTAATTATAAGGTATTTTGTTTATGCATCAAAAATTTATTGACCTGATATGACATCCTTATTAAGTTTGAAAGTTAACCTGCCTTCTATAGGTACATGTAAAGATAGCTCTTTTTACAGATCCTAATATGTGGTAAGAATTGCAAATCTGCTCAAAAGACTAGGTCAATATTAATGCAAGAGACAATTTTCATTATTTACAAGTTGGAAATTGACTTCATAATGACGGTATTAATTAATGACGTAAAAATATGTCTTATGTCTCACTTTGTTTCAACTTAAATAGAATTGTCTTGAGTATGTGAAGATGATATATGTAGGCTCTATTTGATATTACTATTAATACATCTTCCGTCATTTATGCAACAAAAAAGAATAAATTGATAAAGTCTAGATTAGAGTGCCAGGTCGCTCTTAGAAGACAACTATAAGCACACATATCATGTAAGATAGGTTAAAACATCAATAGACCTATAATAAAATTATATACATTAAGTATTGTTATGGATGGATTGGTCCTTACATTATATGGAACATATTTAATAACCTCTTGGTAATTCAATATTTGTTTTATGTTGTGGTTCAAGTAATTCAAACTTCATTGTATTATTTTATATTTTCTTTTACTACAAGAAGGCACAATGTGTAAGGTGAATGAAAATAAGAAAGGAGAATATAAGATTGCAATTGGTATCAACTATCAAGTTAAAGGAGAGGTAATTATTCATTGAATATTCTCTATTGTTTACATTGATCTGTTTAAAATATAGAACATTTATTTAGTTCTGAAACTTCATATGCTTAATGTAGACTTTTTCTCACACGCAAAGGGCAATTTCTACTTAAGTGACATTGACAATGAACCCAGGCCACTTGACCAAAGAAACTTCAAGCAAATGCTTGATTAATTTGTAGTACAGATATTTTTTCAGTTCCTGAAAATATTATTAGTAGATATTAAACAATTCAATTTCTACAATTTTGCTGTACTACTGGGTATAAAAAGGGGCTGGTTAAGTGAGCAACTATTTTAAACTGTGTTATTCAGTAATTCACAGCACCTTGTATTGTATTGTATTGTATTGTATTGTATTGATCAGTTCATAGCGAGTGTGAATAAGTTACAATGTAAATGTCACAGATACTTTTGTAGGTCATGTACTGTTCTTGAGTTATGTTGTAAAGAGGGCTGAAACAACAACACTTTTGTAAAATGTACATAACTCATCAAGCAAGTTACAGAGTATTTGATTTGTAGAATGAACTTTTGCAAAACAACAACACATTATTTTTCAATAACATATTGATAGCGAGTGTATAGAAGTCAAATGTCACGGTTATACTTTTGTAGGCCCTGTTGTCCTTGTGTTGTAAAGAGGATTTAAACGGCAACACTTTTGTAAAATGTTCATAACTTCTCAAGCAAGTTTTCAAAGTTTTATAGAAGGAACTTTTGCAAAACAACAAAGTGTTATTTTGCAAAACAATGTGTTATTTTTAGATAAGATATTGATTAATCAAGATTCAAGATTTGGCTGCTTGGACCGACAATACCGCATCTACCCTTAAATTGCTTCAACAAGAATAATTGTTGATTATTGTGGGTGAGCAAGCCTATACAGTGCAATGCACTTAGATTATTTTGACATATTAGCGGTGGCAACTTTATTTTGTTCAAAATTTAAATAAGCAGAAAAGATAAATAGTTTCTGGGTTAGTATGTTGCCTTGTGATATCTGTTTCAACTAGTAGTATAAGGTACATATGGACACTATTCATGATCTTATCATTAAATGTGTCCTGAAATTGGAACTCTTAGAGTTCTGTGTTACTTGAAGGTTAGAGTTTGGTCAGATAGGCATTTTTACAAATTCCGGTTTCAAAATCTTACAATGAGCACCCATTTCAGGTTTTATTCTCAAGTCAGATAAAGACCCAAAATATCTCTTGATAAACATATATTTCAAGTTACAGGGGAAAGAAGAATTATGCATTGCGCACTAGCACAATTAAGCATGAATTTACAAATGGAATTCCCTTGTTTATATATTTCAAGGTCGGTTGAAGAAATTCCAATAAGATAATTTTGTCGAATTGTGCATTTAAAAATAATGTATGTTACTTAGATAGTACATTACACTTGATTATATATGGAATTGTTGATCTATCTTTAAAAATATACATGTACATTGTATTTGATAAGTTGTGCTGTACACGCTTGAAACATGCGTGATTGTATTGTATTGTAATTATAGCTTAAACAACATTGCGTTCTAATTTTATACATATTTTGTGTATAATAGACATTTTGATAGAGGTAAAATATTTAAAGAACAAGTAATGTTAAACCAATACATGTATATGCCTTTATGCTATGCATGGGCTCCAGATTATTTGTTTCAGAACATAGAGTTTGATGATAAGCATCCGAAAATTATTGTCTTTTGATTCAATAATCTTTGTGTCTATATTATTAGGGTGCACCAGTGATTTTTCTGTGTTTTCTTGTTTTGCCTGGCTTTTTGAAATAATAATCGTTAATAAGTCTTTATATTCATGTTTATTTTAAATAAACCATTGTTCATACTTTGGTCTATATCTATTATATTGTTTCGCACTGGTGTTCAATAGATTTTTGTTAAGAAAACCGCAGAATGAGTTAACCAATATTTGTCTGGTCTTGGGGCCTACCCCAATGCCTAGGTGATTGTTCACTACAATTATTGGTGGACACTAACAGTAAATTAAGAGTTGATAGCCTTCCGTTGTCATCAGAGGATTGAATTGGTTCAGGTTTTTTTTGATGCATTTTGGTGCATCCCGATCTTTTGTTTTCCACCTTTGTTAATTTGCTTTTTGGGGGAGGGGGGGAATTATGCAAGTTTCTCCATTGAGAAACTTGTATGGCATTGTTTCTTCTTTTGGAGATTTCTGTTTATTTAATAATTGCGTTATAAATATTGTTTTCCAATTCAATCCTCTGTTTGATCCAAAGAGGTATCTGTATTTGCTTAAGATGAAATTTGGTTAAATGTGATACAGAAGTCAATTCTTGCATGTCCAGCCTATATGGTTGGCTTGTTGTACACATTTTTCCAATAATTCTTGTATTGTGTTATTAATAATATTTATTGGAAGATAAATAACTATTTATATTATGTCTTAACTGCTATGAAAGTGCTATGATTATTATATTATTATTATATTATGAAATATATCATTATTTATCATTATTTATCTCAATTATATTTATGTATATGAATATAAAATTGTTGAATGGTCATAAATAGCTTAATAAATGGTCCTCATGATCGGGAGGGCAATGCGGAGTCTAATCATTGCTTTGGTGTTGTGTTTTCCTGATGTCTCGAGACAATGACGTTTTTCAAAGTTGAAAATCTTTTAAAAACCAGATTGTCTCAGCATCAGGGAAACTTGGGCATTCATGTGCAGCCAAGTCTGGACAATTATCCTATCAGTTCCACTTGAGCCATATCAAGTCCTCTTGAAAGTTTATGCTATTGATTTGGGTCATGGTATTGGAATGATGTAGGTTGTTGTGTTGTTATAGCAACAATCCCAGATTCTTGGCCATTCAGATGGCACTTTAGTGGGGTGCAGCCAATCAGGTCTCTGCTTTAATTCCATTTCTTTTGTTGTGTTCACACCTTTCTTAGTAAGTCACTTGCATTTGCTCCTCCGATCAAGATAAAAAAAAAAATCCCACCCACCCTCCCTGTAGCTGGAAGGGTAAATCAGTTATCTCATTTGTCAAAGATGCTTCAATAAAAGTATGTCAAATTATGCTACTCTCCGCTTTGTCTGGAGTTTCTTCAAATCCTGAAGAATCTCGTCAGTAGATTGTCTCCACTTTCTACTACGCTGCGTTGTCTGGAGTTTCTTCAAATCCTGAGGAATCTCGTCAGTAGATTGTCTCCACTTTCTACTATGCTGCTTTGTCTGGAGTTTCTTCAAATCCTGAGGAATCTCGTCAGTAGATTGTCTCCACTTTCTACTACGCTGCGTTGTTGGGAGTTTCTTCAAATCCTGAGGAATCTCGTCAGTAGATTGTCTCCACTTTCTACTATGCTGCTTTGTCTGGAGTTTCTTCAAATCCTGAGGAATCTCGTCAGTAGATTGTCTCCACTTTCTACTACGCTTTGTGCTGGCTTAATGAATGCTTTGTCTGGAGTTTCTTCAAATCCTGAGGAATCTCGTCTGTAGATTGTCTCCACTTTCTACTACGCTTTGTGCTGGCTTAATGAATGCTTTGTATGGAGTTCTTCAAATCCTGAAGAATCTCGTCTGTAGATTGTCTCCACTTTCTACTACGCTTTGTGCTGGCTTAATGAATGCTTTGTATGGAGTTCTTCAAATCCTGAAGAATCTCGTCTGTAGATTGTCTCCACTTTCTACTACGCTTTGTGCTGGCTTAATGAATGCTTTGTATGGAGTTCTTCAAATCCTGAAGAATCTCGTCTGTAGATTGTCTCCACTTTCTACTACGCTTTGTGCTGGCTTAATGAATGCTTTGTATGGAGTTCTTCAAATCCTGAAGAATCTCGTCTGTAGATTGTCTCCACTTTCTACTACGCTTTGTGCTGGCTTAATGAATGCTTTGTATGGAGTTCTTCAAATCCTGAAGAATCTCGTCTGTAGATTGTCTCCACTTTCTACTACGCTTTGTGCTGGCTTAATGAATGCTTTGTATGGAGTTCTTCAAATCCTGAAGAATCTCGTCTGTAGATTGTTTCCACTTTCTACTACGCTTTGTGCTGGCTTAATAAATGCTTTGTATGGAGTTTCTTCAAATCCTGAAGAATCTCGTCAGTAGATTGTCTCCACTTTCTACTATGCTGCTTTGTCTGGAGTTTCTTCAAATCCTGAGGAATCTCGTCAGTAGATTGTCTCCACTTTCTACTACGCTGCGTTGTCTGGAGTTTCTTCAAATCCTGAGGAATCTCGTCAGTAGATTGTCTCCACTTTCTACTATGCTGCTTTGTCTGGAGTTTCTTCAAATCCTGAAGAATCTCATCAGTAGATTGTCTCCACTTTCTACTACGCTTTATGTAAGAGTAATTTATGCTTATTTGAAGTATCTTTTGGCTTGATTGTTTTTGTCAGTGGATTATTTCATTTATTAATATTATTTTATAGTAAATTTTGGCTCACTTTTCAATAATTACCAGCTTATATAGGGATTTAAAGATATAATTCATTGATAGAGTTGGCATTGTTTCTTCTTTTGGAGATTTCTGTTTATTTAATAATTGCGTTATAAATATTGTTTTCCAATTCAATCCTCTGTTTGATCCAAAGAGGTATCTGTATTTGCTTAAGATGAAATTTGGTTAAATGTGATACAGAAGTCAATTCTTGCATGTCCAGCCTATATGGTTGGCTTGTTGTACACATTTTTCCAATAATTCTTGTATTGTGTTATTAATAATATTTATTGGAAGATAAATAACTATTTATATTATGTCTTAACTGCTATGAAAGTGCTATGATTATTATATTATTATTATATTATGAAATATATCATTATTTATCATTATTTATCTCAATTATATTTATGTATATGAATATAAAATTGTTGAATGGTCATAAATAGCTTAATAAATGGTCCTCATGATCGGGAGGGCAATGCGGAGTCTAATCATTGCTTTGGTGTTGTGTTTTCCTGATGTCTCGAGACAATCACATTTATATTTAAGAAATAAAGGGTAATGCATGATCCTTTACATGAAAATAATGTGTCCAAGGCAGCAAAAACGTCAATAATGGGTGAGGCGCAGCCGAACCCATTATTTAAACGTTTTACTGCCTCGACACATTATTTATGCGTGTAAAGGATAATGCTGCACCCTTTATTTCTATTCTATTACCACAAAATAGTGTGATTTAAAGAGAAAATATCAAATTTTTTGCCCAAATATTTCAAGTTGTTTACCTCAAGGTGGAGCGCATACACGTAGCCAAAGCGTATGCACATTCCAATAACACAACCTAACATTCCATTCTCCCCTATAGGCTAAGCAGGTATGCACATACAATAACACACCTCTGACATTCCATTCTCCCCTACATACGCAGGTGTGCTGTGCGCTCTACTGTGCGCTGTGATGATAGAAGAACATAAAGTTCGTTGCCCTTGACACTTTATTGCTAATTAATGGTCTGTCACGTGACGCGTTTCAACAAATCACAGTGCGCGATTTTGAATAATGGGTCGTGGGGGTAATAGAATTGCGGTTATTGAGTTAAGGCCAATAATATATCAAAACAAAGGTTTTGGTTATTTTCCCCCTCCCAAGAAAAATCATGCACATGGACCAGAAATGACACCTCTTATATCAAGCCTTGTGATCTCTTTTATAGAACCCATATCATTCCTCTTGTGTGTCCGCTTTCTTTGTCTCAATATTTAAGTGTAAACCAGAGGTGTGCCCAGGTTTTCAAAAGTGTGTGTGTGTGGGGGGGGGTTTACAGGTCTCAATTCAACCTACTGCTCAAAAATGTCTGCTAGCTACACTCACCATAATTGGTAACCCATGAATTTGCCCCTGACTATATGTGCATTATGACTGACAAAAGGGAGGGGGTGTGGACCCCTGCGCCCCCTTCGCACATACCACTGGTGCAAACACAGCTAGATCATATTCCCTTCCGACCTGCCTTAATATGTTTGCTTAACTCCTCTGTTTGTGATGGCTAGATCAACCCTGATTCCTGCCTGGCCCTCCCATCTCTCTAAGTACCTGCCAGATACAATTGACTCTGTTATCAATATGGGTAGAACGGCAAAGAACTCAACATACAAGGTCTGTTCACACTACATCTCTTTGGCTTCTCTGTCCACATCGGGTCATTCCAGTTGAAATCCATACACCCCCTATGGAAGACATGACCTTAATCTCCTACACAGGGGGTGTAGATTTCAAATGGAGTCACCCATTCAGGTAGATTTAAGTTTGTATATTAAACATGATCGTATCAACATCTATCATCATTTTTTTCCAGAATCAAAAAAACACCTTTATTACACTGTTAAAGGAAGTCTCCGGCAATCACAACATTATTCCTTATATGTTAGAAAAATAATTATCAAGCACGGATCAAATGGTTTTATTTAAAACAAACTCATAGTGACCATAAAAACGAATAAAAACATCCGTTTCTCAACACGCGATATTCACAATTCCCGGGCGCCGAGTGCAATGACGTCCCAGTAATACAATGAAGGCTGACGACAATTGAACACAAATAACCATTACGTCATTGCACTTAGACAATTTTGGGCGGGAATTTTGAATATCGCGTGTTGAGAGCCGACTGTTTTTGTTCGTTTTTATGGTCAATATGAGTTTGTTTTAAATAAAACAATGTGATTCGTGCTTGATAATTATTTTTCTAACATATAAGGCATAATGTTATGATTGCTGGAGTCCCCCTTTAATATTTCATTACAAATTTGAGGTTGGTCATCAGTTTCCTGAAACTGATAGACCTACATGTATTTAGACATTGCATTACATGTGTGTATAACTTAAATGTCAATGCATCTCAAGCCATAGTCTTTATAAACTGGCACTCTAACAAACGACACCTTTTCACCAATTCTTCTATCCATCAATCGTCGATAAAAAAAAAAAAAAAAAACAAGAAATACTAAACTCATGCCTAAAGCCAACCCACCAATCAACAACATTATGCCATTACGCTGTTCCTCTCATGTTTTGATGTACTCTCCTGCGCCGAGACCCGAGGGCACAGCACTTCACAAAAATTGACACAGATATATATCGGCCATTATCTTAGCTAATGACATCATTGGCCTGTGCCTGCCCTTGGCATGCGGCGCGTGGTGTGAGTAGAGGCGTAAGCACAAGACAAGTGATGGAATTGGTATTTAGCTTAGATCCTATTGAAACAAAGCAACAATGTTGTAATAATAACAATGTTTTATTATTATTGTAAGTACTGGGGTAGATCATAACATTACATAGCTGCCCTGATTAATATTACATAGCTGCCCTGATTAATATTACATAGCTGCCCTGATTAATATTACATAAAATTAAAAGTTTTGTCTTTTCGAAACGTCGGGTTTTTAACTCTGTTTATATATTTTGTGTTACTCCCCATTGGATGTTGTGTCATATTTTCCCTGTTTTTAATTTTATCCATTGCTAGTGTGACACTGTTGTATCCTTTTGGATCCATCCTTTGGTTCCCTGCTGGTCAGTTGGAACAGATTTTCCCTGTTTTTATATAATATTACATAGCTGCCCTGATTAATATTTTGCTAATGGATCAGACTTGTGTCAGTGGGTTGGGGGATATTGCTGTTTATGTAGGGGAACCTGGGCCAAAGTGGACCAATTTTTTTCCGTTTGGACATAACTAATTACAGCCCCTAAAACCACATGCACACAGTACAAGGGCTTTTTAAGATGTACCAATTTGTATGATAGATTCTGATTATATTGAGATCAATGCTAAGGGTTTACGAAACATGGTTATAAACTAATTGAATGAGTTATGTGCAAAAAGTGCTGCTGCATTTACTTGATTGAATCAAGCATGTCACTTAATTATGGTGCTACAATTACAACCTTGCTAGCATTACATATAAGTGCTGTAAAGCACAATATATTTGCATCAACATTTCTGTGATTTGGAAAGACCCATCATATTTGCAGCATTAATTTTGATTAAAGTTTTTGATTATGTAGTCAAATCCAATGAAATTCTACTCACTTAGACAGTTTCGTCTTCCTGGTCGGAAGACTTCTTCAGTAATGCGATGATCCACTGGTTTTCCCGCGAGACTTCTCATCCCTAGGGTGCACAGTTCTTAGTAGTGGATCATATATGTGATTTAGAGAATGCTTGTGCATCCTAAGGACAAGATCGACTCCTCACAATCCTGCGACTGTGTATACGAAATCCCTTGCCAAACTTGTAATAAATCATATATCGGCGAGACAGGGAGAAAATTCCAAACAAGACTGAATGAACACAGAAAAGACACTGAAAAAATCAAAGATGTTAAATATACCAGAGCAAAAAGAAAAGAATCCGTCACTGAACAGCATGTCATTGACTGGGAGGGGGCTAAGATTCTCGAAAAGGACTCAAATAAACACACAAGATGGATACGCGAGGCATTATGGATCAGAAAGAGGGGGCAGGAGACGCTAAATCGTGATGAAGGTGTATATTCTCTAAATCACATATATGATCCACTACTAAGAACTGTGCATCCTAGGGATGAGAAGTCTCACAGGAAAACCAGTGGATCATCACATTACTGAAGAAGTCTTCCGACCAGGAAGACGAAACTGTCTTAGAATTTCATTGGATTTGACTACATAATCAAAAACTTTAGTTTACTTCACAATCCTGATGAATTTGTTTCAAGATTAATTTTGTCTGATTTACACAACTTGATTTTAAATGCATTTCTTCAAACCCGATTTTCTTGAAAAGTTGTTTATTCGCGGTGCCCCACTATATGCCACTATGGAATACAGCCGACGCATTTTCACTCACGCAAGCATTTCATCCTGATATTAATGCCAAGCAGCAGCAAAAGTGACATTTTTCACAACTTGGGCTTCTAAAAGTTGTGTACATAATCCCCCCAGCTGTCAACTATTTCCATGCAGCAGTAACAGAAATCGACTGAGAGTATTGTAAGATTTAGACAAGCAGAAAATATTAGGTTAACGTGATGGGACATGAATCAATAATGACTCCATATAGATGTAGTCTTGTTCAACACAGTCTCTTATACTATGGGCTAGCAAATCTCCCCAGCCTATATTATCAAAGATTACTCGCAATCAAGGGGGGATGAGCGGCAAATCCACAAGTTGCGATCGATGGGTTAGAGTGGCGAAGGTTGATCTGATCTCCACAACTGGCACTGTCAGTTTTCATGGGTCAGTTTTACCATTATAAAGACAATGTTTCGATGATATATGATTTTACGAACCGCACTCGGTTACGCAGCCAACCATCATGTGGGAGCTTTGTTCATATGTAAATGAGGCAATATATGGATTGGGTAAACAAGTACAACAAACTGACAAACACATGAGCTTTGTTATCACGGAACATGATTGGATGACTACTCATAAATATCATGTTTAGCTATCTACGTGTCATTATTTTCAATATTGGTATTCTTAAGGGATCTAAAATGAGCGTTTATGGCATTTCGACAGTATTTTTTGTGGGACATGAGAGCACCTCAGACCTATCGAATTGCATTAGGAATCTGAAGCATGTCTTTCTGATATCAAATAATTTTCATTTTTGAAAATCACAATATAATACAAATTTTATGACAAATTATAAAAATTTGATATTTTTCACATTTTGATATATAACAGTCTTCGAAATAAATTATATAAATCTAATGATATATTCTTAAAGAGTATGTAGCAGGGAGGAAAAGCCGACGGTCAATTGAAAATTTTGACCTTTCATATTGAAGATATGGATTTTTTTCCAAAAAAGACCTAATTTTTTTGGGTGTTTTGGGAAAAAATCCATATCTTCAATCTGAAAAGTCAAAATTTTCAATTGATCGTCGATGTTTCATCCCACCTACATACACTTTAAGTATAAATCATCAGATTTATAAAGTTTACTTCAAGTACTGTTAAATATCAAAAATATCAATTTTAATGATTTGCCATAAAATGTGTATTAAATTGCGAATTTCAAAAATCAAAATTATTTGATATCAGAATGACATTCTTCGTATTCAGAATGCAATTCGATATGTCTGATGTGCTCTAATGTCCCAAAATAAATACTGTCCAAACGTTCATACCCCAGCCCTTAACCCCCTGCAAGATTATTGGCTTTTTAAAGACCATATCTAGGACCCATGAATATGGAAGGCCATTACTGCCATAATGTCAGACTTGTCTCAAGACTACTTAATATGAAGTTTACAAACTTGCACAGTCATTTCCAAAACTTTGTTCTGAAAAGGCAAAGGCAAACAATTTTTTCTACCGATTACCATGCATCACCACACTCTTATTTACCATTTTTGTAAATGTGTGTCACCGTCATCTTTTTTTTCCACCCTGTGCATTTCCATTTCCATTTCCACCCTGTGCATTTCCATTTCGCAAAAATCGGTGATTAGTTGTTTGGTTATCAAAAACTTCCTTCACCCAATGGAATTTGGGGAGCTGCACAGATAATTGGTGGATGTTACAATCTAAATGCGGATAGGTGTGCTTGCCGTTCGGCAGCAACCTAGTTGATGCGATCTGATTGTGATAATTCACCATTGCAGCGAAATTACAGCGCTTTGAGTCCTCTAAGATCTGGAGAAAGACGCTTTATAAATCCAAAATTTATTTATTATTTATTTATTATTTCCTGAAGAGCTATGACCCAAGTTCAGTTGCAATAGGATTTGCAACTGTTCATATGAGAACCAAAAGCCTTACATAATTGTTTACGGACACACACCCGACTGACAAACAGACACAGACTTGTGATATTACAGGGTGTATCAAAATGATTGGTACCGAAGACTTCTCATTTTTTGCTGAATTTTTTCACTACTTTTTGTGCCAGTTTGGGGTTCAGTGTTTAAATATTTGTAATTATAATAGTTTTATCTTCTCTAAGAATTTTAGATCATAAAGATAGCACATTCTATTCAGAAGTTACATGCTTCTATAGGAAAGTAGGTGTTTTTACACTTTTCGTCGTAACGCTGGATCAGTAGCGCACCATTTTCAAAGCTCTATTTTACTGCAAATACCTTGTGAGGATGATATGTTGAAAATCATGGAAATGTTTAATATTTTCCTTGCCTATTTCTTCACTCATAATATATATTAATGTAATAATCAATATTTATTGCTTGAGAGTAATATTATTGACTTGAATAATTTAGGTGGGGTGAAAGAAGTTTGTGTATCAACACCATCCAGGGCGGTAATTTAAATTGTATTTTTGAGATTACTAAGTAGATGGAGCGGTGTGGCAGAATGGCTATAGACTGTAGACAGTGTAGGTTAGTTTAGACCTGGTAAAAGTTCTTGGAATGGCTCCACAGTATTCCACACTTCAGTGTGCATTCATAGTTAAGAATCACTGGTCGACACGAAGCTATGGAGAAGTACAGAGAAGATTTAGGAGTCAGTTTCTAAGAGCATGGCGTATCCCATGCAAACATGCTATAACTTGCAATGCTTCAAAATTTGATATGGGCAGTTACAGAATGGACCCATCCCAGTTGTTAAGTTGTTTCAAGATAGGGCTTCACCTCACACTACCAGAGTCGTAAGGCAGGGACTTCAGGAACTATCTTTCTAAAAGCACATGTAAAGCAATGTTATGTTATGTATACTGAGGTGAGATATTGAAGAATATGTATGCAATAAATGGTTCAAGCAGTGAACCTATTCATCTTTTGTTGTGTAAGTCAAACCATGATTACGTCGATCTTCGTTTAAATGACAATAGCTCCCAGATGCATCAACCTATCAACTTCAGATTAATAGATCAATAAGTTAACATATGCCCCTTTCTATTTATAGTACAAAAACTATATTAATTAGCAATTTTATATTTTTGATATATTTTTTAAAATGTCACATAGCCCGGTACCAATCATTTTGATACACCCTGTATAAGGTCTTTTCTTTCAGACGACCTTACAAGACGGTCTACGAGAGCTCTTAAAATATATCTACTCCTTTCACAGAAAAGAAAGAATATCACTTTGGATACTTGTTAAGTATTTGTCTTGAAAAATAGTTAGCAAAGAAAAAAATGTAGACAAATTTAAAAGACATTATTGATTTTTCTGTACTACTATACTGTCTGCAAATTGTTTGCTGTTCCTCCTTTCTAACAATCTTATATTATGACCAAATATAGCGGGTTGTCATGGAAACGTGCCTACATCAGACAGACAATAATTTCTTCCTTCAGTGCCTGAATACCTGTAGACTATACCCTGTTGGATATGTCGCTCCCTTGCTCGCATGCTGCATGCATAACAATTTCTGATCACCATGGATGTGTATTCCCTTCGCCATGTGTATGCAACATTAATGAATAAGACTATCATTATACATCACACTTTTGCTTTCAGAACTGTTGAATGCAGTGAACCAAAACCATTTTATGTACATTTTATGTATGTAATATAAAGCCTACTTATTTGCTTTGAAAGCAATTTTATGTGCATTGTTAATGTAATATATATAAAACCTATAAATTCACGGATGAATACGGCTGTATAGTATAGAGAATACCAATTAATGCTCTGCATGCTAACCATAGACTTCAACATAAAAAAGTTTTGAGATATTTTCTCAAAATATCAAACAATCTCAAGAACTACTGAACCAATACTAGGCTTGTTTGTACTCATTTTAATGCATTTTTCATGCTGATTCCAAATATGGTAATGAAAGTGTACAATTATAAATTTGAACATTTGAAACTTGGCGTCTGCAGTTGAAACCACATGGAGAGAGTTAAGGTTGACTTTACCATGTAATTTATTACAGATGTCATTACAAATTACTCTTATTTCAAATCCGTTTATTATATCTATTTGATCACAGCTAATTTGATACTGTCGAACAAATTCTGCATTGGGCAATGAAAAATCCAAACATGTTTTCCAGGTCCAACCAACCCAGACTTGGCATTTTGGGGGAGATTTATTCTTTCTTTTTACTATATTGCAATTTTTTTACAGATTTTGGAGATTTTTAGGGTCATGTAAGGAAAAACCAAACACATGACGGATGTTTTTTTTCATCTCCTAGCTTACATCCATCAAGTCTTTCTGCACCTGAAAGTAATGATATTGTTTCGAATCAAAACATTTCATATTTGCATAATTAATTGTTACTTTTGAGCATTAATTCATACTGCACAGGCCCACACAATGCTCAAGTATGCTTGTTTGTGACTTGTTATTTCCGATTGCCTGCATGACCACCTTAATATCCTGCAACGTCTGAGATAACCTTTCAGAGATTAAACTGTAACTCAGCAGGTATTTACTAGAGGCTTATCGCTTCAACATTAAATTCTGACTGTGTGTTTGACATATATGTACAACTAATTTAGAACACAATGATTTTTAATCATTTATGAGCATTATAATTTTCATCAGTTTATTACAGTACCAGAATATCTTCTCATACCAGGCTACAACTTGAAAAAAATTCAGATATTTTTCACGCTACTGTTTACCACAGATCCATAGCTGTGTCACTCACACCTTCCTCATTGAAGAGAAGCGGTCTATCTTGACCCAAGGGACCTGGCGTAATCACATCATCCACATCCACGGCCGATGGGCACTGGCTATAATTTCTTTAAGACGTCACCTATAGTGTATTGATAAGATAGTGCTTTCGTAACGGGTCCTTATCTACCTTCCAGGCAGAGGCCAAAATTAGCCCACCGTTTGAAATCAAAACAAACCAGTGTCCATGTTTACCTGCCTACGTTGAGACCTGTCTCTTTAAAGTAGAGTAAAAACTGCGAGTTAACCCCGTTGAGACATAGCACTGTGTCGCACAAGATATGCACAATCCCTATTAAGTTCATATTTCATACACTGAAGTGTGCTTGAAAATTACCGTTTAGAAATACCATTAATATTAACGCTACATCTGCGAAAAGTGCTGGGTATGAGTCAAAAAGCAAAATATGATTGGTAAGATGATATCAAAATAGACTTGGTTTTTTTTATAACTTCAAATGTTGTTTAAAATAATGAAAATGTTTAAGGGATTGGAAAGCAATGTTTGCACAGTGTGATTTTTTGTGGGACAAGAGAGCACACCAGACATATCAAATTGCATTCTGAATACAAGGAATGTCCTTCTGATATCAAATAATTTAGATCTTTTTTTAATTTGCGATATAATACAAATTTTATGGCAAATCATTTAAAATTTGTATTTTAACAAATTATTTTTGGAGGTTTCAAAAAATCATTTTGGAGCAAAATATGCAATTTGCACCACAAATAGCATAATAACTTATTTTTAGCAGCCCAGGAAAATCATTAAATGTTGAAACACTGCTCTTCCATGATGCCCAGGAGCCACGGTAGGGTGTACGAACAGCATTACTCTGATCAGAACTGGCTGCAAGATCTTTGTAATCACCTGCATCTGCCCCACAATTCAAATGAGGTTAATTAATCGAGATAGCGGATAATGGAATATGAATTTGGCTTCCACCGGGAATCGAACCAGTGACCTCTCTCACCAGGGTCAAAGACCTTAACCACTGGGCCATGTTGTTCTCCCTAAATCTCATCCCATTAACTCTTGAATTAGGATACAGCATTTAATTGGATCTTAATTGATCTTAAGTTTGACAACAAACAAACAAGTAATTGACACATTTGGTTACTTAAACTCTCTCCATGGGGGTTGTAGACAACAAATTTTTTTCATAAATTATAAAAAATTTCAGAAATGTCAATTTTCATGACCATATTTTGAATCAGCATGTAAAATGCATTAAAATGAATACAAACAAGCCTAGTATTGGTTCAGTGGTTCTTAAGATAGCTCTTAATATGTTGAGATAATATCTAAAAACTTTTTACTTTTTACGTTGAATCCTATGGCAAGCAAGCACACAGAGCATTAAACCTGTCCAAAGCTTGTCAACTGAACAACGCCCACTGGGATTTCAACATTCAGGTTGCTGCTATTTTCTAAAATAACAATTCTAATCCAACCTTGTAATTGCTCTATCACCGTGTCCATGTTTTTTAAACAGAGCATCTCAACAGTTCCTGTCCACAAATTCATTGGGGATTTATAGCATGATGTTGCTAAGGAAACAGAGGATGACAAAAGGATTTGTGAACCAAATTATGTGGAAATTTTTCTCCAGGTACTGAATTGAAAGGATCCAAGCAGCATCAGTACATTTAACATGCTATTGGAACCAACATCAGAAAAGCAGGACCAAATTGACCTATGCAACTGGATTTATCATACATACTGATTGCAAGATAAATTCTATGGCCCATATGCACAAAACAAGTTAGACAGGTCTAACTTTGGACCAGGTTTAACTATGGACGTTAGAATTAGGGAGGAATTCATTTAATATTTTCTTTTCTTCCTTTACTAGCAACGTCCAAAACAAAAGACACCTAAAAATATAAACATGTATTTGCCCTTAACATGATATACAATAATATAGAATAAGGTATGTAAATTTCAAAAAGTTCCTTCCCTGTTGGACTGATCTCCATAGTTAGACCAGGGCTGAAGTTAGATCTTGTTTAACTTATTTTGTGCATATGGGCCTTTGTGAATGTGTCTACTCAAGGTATAGCATTTCTTATTTCATATTCAAGAATTGCTTATCTGCATGTACTGTAGACAGTAAGAATTATCTCATACTGGAGACAGTATCAGTTGTGTCAAGTTAAACAATTGCTATCTACTGGAGATAGTATGAGTTGCACACATGTACATGTAGCTGAGAACTGCTATCTACTGTAGATAACAAAAGTTCTATGCAGCCTTGGCCTTCATAAACTGGTGCTTGTTTTGTGTATCATTTCATTTTATGTAGTAAATTTGCCATTTTACATGTGAAAGTCATCTTGGGTTCATGTTAAATAGTTATAAAAGTGTTGTTTAGTCTATATTTTGCGTACAGACACTCAATAGTTGACCATTTTCTATGTGGGTGAATGGGCGTAAGAATATAATTTATAATTTCTAAGTGTTTGATTCACTACTGTCATTCTGAAACAAAATTTCAGTTAACTACACACAATTTGTATGTATTCTGCTATCTTCTGAAGACAAAACATTGATATCAGTCACCACACACAATTTGCATGTAATCTGCTCTCTACTGAAGACAGCATATTGATATTACAGATCACACACAATTTGTATGTAATCTGCTATCTATTGAAGACAGCATACTGATATCAGTCATCACACACAATTTGTAAGTAATTTGCTATCTACTGAAGACAGCACAATGATATCAGTCACCACACATAATTTGTATATAATCTGCTATCTACTGAAGACAGCATTCTGATATCACAGTCATCACACACAATTTGTATGTAATCTGCTATCTACTGAAGACAGCATACTGATATCACAGTCATCACACACAATTTGTATGTAATCTGCTATCTACTGAAGACAGCATACTGATATCAGTCATCATACACAATTTGTATATAATCTGCTATCTACTGAAGACAGCATACTGAAATCAGTCATCAAACACAATTTGTATGTAATTTGCTATCTACTGAAGACAGCATACTGATATCACAGTCATCACACACAATTTGTATGTAATCTGCTATCTACTGAAGACAGCATACTGATATCAGTCATCATACACAATTTGTATATAATCTGCTATCTACTGAAGACAGCATACTGAAATCAGTCATCATACACAATTTGTATGTAATCTGCTATCTACTGAAGACAGCATACTGAAATCAGTCATCACACACAATTTGTATGTAATTTGCTATCTACTGAAGACAGCACAATGATATCAGTCACCACATGTAATTTGTATATAATCTGCTATCTACTGAAGACAGCATTCTGATATCACAGTCATCACACACAATTTGTATGTAATCTGCTATCTACTGAAGACAGCATACTGAAATCAGTCATCATACACAATTTGTATGTAATCTGCTATCTACTGAAGACAGCATTCTGATATCAGTCATCATACACAATTTGTATGTAATCTGCTATCTACTGAAGACAGCATACTGATATCACAGTCATCATACACAATTTGTATGTAATCTGCTATCTACTGAAGACAGCATACTGAAATCAGTCATCATACACAATTTGTATGTAATCTGCTATCTACTGAAGACAGCATACTGAAATCAGTCATCACACACAATTTGTATGTAATCTGCTATCTACTGAAGACAGCATTCTGATATCAGTCATCATACACAATTTGTATGTAATCTGCTATCTACTGAAGACAGCATACTGATATCACAGTCATCATACACAATTTGTATGTAATCTGCTATCTACTGAAGACAGCATACTGAAATCAGTCATCATACACAATTTGTATGTAATCTGCTATCTACTGAAGACAGCATACTGAAATCAGTCATCAAACACAATTTGTATGTAATCTGCTATCTACTGAAGACAGCATACTGAAATCAGTCATCATACACAATTTGTATGTAATCTGCTATCTACTGAAGACAGCATACTGATATCAGTGTCATCGCACAATTGTATGCATTCTGCTATCTACTGAAGACAGCATACTGAAATCAGTCATCATACACAATTTGTATGTAATCAGCTATCTACTGAAGACAGCATTCTGATATCACAGTCATCACACACAATTTGTATATATTATGCTATCTACTGAAGACAGCATACTGATATCAGTCATCAAACACAATTTGTATGCATTCTGCTATCTACTGAAGACAGCATACTGAAATCAGTCATCATACACAATTTGTATGTAATCTGCTATCTACTGAAGACAGCATACTGAAATCAGTCATCATACACAATTTGTATGTAATCTGCTATCTACTGAAGACAGCATACTGAAATCAGTCATCATACACAATTTGTATGTAATCTGCTATCTACTGAAGACAGCATTCTGATATCACAGTCATCACACACAATTTGTATGTAATCTGCTATCTACTGAAGACAGCATACTGAAATCAGTCATCAAACACAATTTGTATGTAATCTGCTATCTACTGAAGACAGCATACTGATATCAGTGTCATTGCACAATTGTATGCATTCTGCTATCTACTGAAGACAGCATACTGAAATCAGTCATCATACACAATTTGTATGTAATCTGCTATCTACTGAAGACAGCATACTGATATCACAGTCATCACACACAATTTGTATGTAATCTGCTATCTACTGAAGACAGCATACTGATATCAGTCATCATACACAATTTGTATGTAATCTGCTATCTACTGAAGACAGCATTCTGATATCACAGTCATCACACACAATTTGTATGTAATCTGCTATCTACTGAAGACAGCATACTGAAATCAGTCATCATACACAATTTGTATGTAATCTGCTATCTAATGAAGACAGCATACTGATATCAGTCATCACACACAATTTGTATGTAATCTGCTATCTACTGAAGACAGCATTCTGATATCACAGTCATCACACACAATTTGTATGTAATCTGCTATCTACTGAAGACAGCATTCTGATATCAGAGTCATCGCACAATTGTATGCATTCTGCTATCTACTGAAGACAGCATACTGAAATCAGTCATCATACACAATTTGTATGTAATCTGCTATCTACTGAAGACAGTATACTGATATCAGAGTCATCGCACAATTGTATGCATTCTGCTATCTACTGAAGACAGCATACTGAAATCAGTCATCATACACAATTTGTATGTAATCTGCTATCTACTGAAGACAGCATACTGATATCAGTCATCATACACAATTTGTATGTAATCTGCTATCTACTGAAGACAGCATACTGATATCAGAGTCATCGCACAATTGTATGCATTCTGCTATCTACTGAAGACAGCATACTGAAATCAGTCATCATACACAATTTGTATGTAATCTGCTATCTACTGAAGACAGCATACTGATATCAGTCATCATACACAATTTGTATGTAATCTGCTATCTACTGAAGACAGCATACTGATATCAGAGTCATCGCACAATTGTATGCATTCTGCTATCTACTGAAGACAGCATACTGAAATCAGTCATCATACACAATTTGTATGTAATCTGCTATCTACTGAAGACAGCATACTGATATCAGTCATCATACACAATTTGTATGTAATCTGCTATCTACTGAAGACAGCATACTGATATCACAGTCATCACACACAATTTGTATATATTATGCTATCTACTGAAGACAGCATACTGATATCAGTCATCATACACAATTTGTATGCATTCTGCTATCTACTGAAGACAGCATACTGAAATCAGTCATCATACACAATTTGTATGTAATCTGCTATCTACTGAAGACAGCATACTGAAATCAGTCATCAAACACAATTTGTATGTAATCTGCTATCTACTGAAGACAGTATACTGATATCAGAGTCATCGCACAATTGTATGCATTCTGCTATCTACTGAAGACAGCATACTGAAATCAGTCATCATACACAATTTGTATGTAATCTGCTATCTACTGAAGACAGCATTCTGATATCACAGTCATCACACACAATTTGTATGTAATCTGCTATCTACTGAAGACAGCATTCTGATATCACAGTCATCACACACAATTTGTATGTAATCTGCTATCTACTGAAGACAGCATACTGATATCACAGTCATCACACACAATTTGTATATAATCTGCTATCTACTGAAGACAGCATTCTGATATCACAGTCATCACAAACACACACAATTTATATGTAATCTGCTATCTACTGAAGACAGCATTCTGATATCACAGTCATCACACACAATTTGTATGTAATCTGCTATCTACTGAAGACAGCATACTGATATCACAGTCATCACACACAATTTATATGTAATCTGCTATCTACTGAAGACAGCATTCTGATATCACAGTCATCACACACAATTTGTATGTAATCTGCTATCTACTGAAGACAGCATCAGTTTGGTTCATGGTATAGAGTTACTACCCACTGGTATAACATTCATTGTCACACAATACTTGGCAAAAAAAGTTGAAAAAGTTTTAATTTGAACCAGTATAAGCGCATTTACTATAGTATGAAAGGTGAATTAATTAATAGTCATATCTGAACTGGGGGCAAGAAATCTGTTATTTTATATAACCTATTTTTATTTGTTTAAGTAAAGCCAAACACCAAACAAACTAGACTTTAATCAGACATTAATCAGCATTATATCAGTACTGTACCTTAATCGGTTATAATGTTGAATATCATCTGTAAAGTTAATAATATTGTGACCTTATCTTAAAAAAGTATTTGAAAAGGACCTTTGTGATTTAATAAATACTAGCTATAGGTAAAATGCATTTTCCCTTGTTCCTTTTTATTGAGCTCCATATATTGGGGTAAATATTGAAGTTAAATTAGATCTAAATCTGCAGCGAATTTCCTTCTCTGTCTGATTCTATCAATACACCCCTGCATAAGGTTGATTTCAGTGTGTTTACTATCAATATGCTGGAGGCCCGTCGCAAACATGCTGCGCAAGAACTAATCAAAGAATAGCGTGAAATTGGAATGAATTAAGGACAATAAAAGTGAATGGCAAAACAATTTACAATAATTTGAACAAAATAGAGAATTGATTTTGTTCACAGTGTGTTTGTTTTGCCACACTCTCTGTGCAGTGTGTATATAAACAAACTGCTTGGTAAACGACCCTGCCCTTGTTTATTTCATCAATAATGTAAGAAGTACATTCCTATATAAAAGCGAGTATACCTTACAACTTAAAACAAGAAAAAACCCTGTTCTATGGGTGGACAGCTTTCCCAAGTAGAGTCGGTTGCCTGACGGTCTGGATTTCTTTTTACATTTTTTCTGGATGAGGTTAAATTACCCAAACAAAATCACCAAGAGCTTGGCCAATCTGGAAAAAATCTAAAATTATTTTGGCAAACATAATTTGAAAATTGTCTGAATTTTTTTTTTTCTTCAAAAATGTCAGTCAAATTCAATTACTTTCTTCGTACTTTATAATATATGTGATGCTACTTGGCATATTTTCACTAAATAATATCTGTAAAGCTATTTAATTTTGCTAGTTCTTAATTTCACTAATTGCCTATGACCACCATTTTTGTGTGTATTTAATTTCGCTTACCCAGCCATTCATGTTTAAAATTCAATGTGGAACTATCAAATTCGCATTTTCGGTATTTAATTTACCGAATTAAGACTTCTAGCGAAATTAGTAAAATTTGTGAAATTAAATCCCTATCAAAATGAAGTGGTGTTGCAGTAATTTAATTAGAAACAATTTAAAAGCTAAATATCTATGCAACCAAAGGGACAAATTATTGTAGTTGGTGTAATTTTGAAAATGGAATTGTGAAAGACAGTGGTAACAGGTAACTAATCATGGAGAGAGAAAAACCAAGGCATTTACAATTGTATATCCATAGGACATATCATGATCATTTTGAACCATTACAGCATGGGGCACCTTCAATTTTGATCAATTGAACACTAAGTAATAAGTATAGCCTGTGTTCAGTTTGATCTCTCTGGGTTTCCAGGTATAATAATGCATACTACTTCACAAAAGAAAGGTGCTGTCAGTTGGGCCAGGGCAGGGGAAGAGTTGAATGCAATTAATAAGAGTGGCTGGTGAGAAGCCTTCCTTTCATGTCTCTAACTTCCATTTTAAGGCAGCTTGTCATCAAAACTGAAATATCACATTTTAAGAACCCATCAGTTTAAATTTTGACATGTTTGTATTTGTATACAAATTGTCTTATCAAAAGATATTTAAAAGCTTTTATAAATTTATTGCTTTTATGCTTATAACAAATTATATGACAGAAATGGTGTATAAAAGGGTTAGTATTATATAACTGATACATGCATACAAAATGCACATGCATGTATGTGAGTGTCAGAGTGTGCGCTGCTTTCTTTTTAATGCTCTGCGTACTGGCCATATAGGCATATGAAGGTTTTGAGATATTTTCTCAAATTATCAAGAGGTATATCAAGAACCACTGAACCAATACTAGTACTCATTTTAATGCATTTTTCATGCTGATTCTAAATATGGTCATGAAAATGTGCAATTCTGAAATTTTTTAATTAAAAAAAGAATAAATTTGAAACTTGTTGTCTGCAGTCGACCCCTGCACGGGGAGAGTTAATAGAGCTACTAGACTAGACAACATACATACATACATGTACTGTAAAAACTCGATAGTTAGCATATGTGCTTACTATCGAGCGCTTTAAAAACATGAAAACATGAAGAGCCCCATCCACAAAAGTGTAAAGGGTTTTGAGCAAATCATTGATAAACATAGTTATATACGAACAAGTAAACCTGCAAATTTGTGTCTCAACCCATTGCATACCCATTTGACTAATATTTTGATCTTAGGCCAAAAAAAATGTTTGGTTGCCCTCAGCGAGCAACCAAAAAAAAATTAGAAATCTTGGGTTGGGTTTTTTTTTTAAAAGAAACCTTAAACTATGACAGTATCAGGGACATTTTATATTTGTTATTCACTCACTTTATTCATTAAATGCATATTTGATTAAAAACACAAAGTATTTCCATTTAAATTCAGTCAAAAAATGCACAATGTTTTACCGTAAAATGTTCAAGCATTTTTCAATAATAGCCTTTTCAAAATTGAGGGAAAATGGAGGAAGAGCCCATGAGAAAAAATACTGACCCTCCAAATGTTTGTCTTGGAAGGGCAACCAAACAATTTATTTTTTAGGGCCTTATGAGTTAAACAACATATTCACAAGATTGTACAACAAATACAGACTTTATTTTTGAAGGGTATTACAATCTTGTAAAAATTTTTGAAAAACATTGCAGGCATCCTCCTCAGCAACTGTTACAAAATTCATATTGCTTCAAGTGATACAGTCACATACTTTTAATTTTGAACGACCATTTAACAAATGCGCTGTGAGCTTGAAAAAGAATATGTTTTATTATTACAGTATATGGACTGAAAGATAGTAAGCAAAATAGAATTTAATACCCCTTTCATGCATTCTATGTTGACAAGCTATCGTATCATTGAAGTGTTCATTTCCCCTACTGCATAATTTTTTCCTGCTTACCCATAACCCATCACATGCAGTTATTCTGATACGGGAGGGCGAGTTAGCGCAGCGGTAGTTCCCTCGCTTTGCACCACTGATGTCCCGGGTTCAAGCCCGGCGCGCCCAAGGACTCATGTGCACTTGGTTTATCCCGATTCCATGCTCGCTCTCGCAGGTTTTCTCCGGGATCTCCGGTTTCCTCCTGTATCGCATAAAAATCGGTGATTAGTTGTTTGGTTATCATAAACTTCCTTCACCCAATGGAATTTGGGGAGCTGCACAGATAATTGGTGGATGTTACAATCTAAATGCGGATAGGTGTGCGCCGTTCGGCAGCAACCTAGTTGATGCGATCTGATTGTGATGATTCACCATTGCAGCGAAATTACAGCGCTTTGAGTCCTCTAAGATCTGGAGAAAGGCGCTTTATAAATCCAAAATGTATTATTATGTATTACCTAAAGTATGCATAATCAATAATTCTATTACCCTCATACATGTAACCCATTATTTAAAATCATGTACTGTGATTTGTTAAAGCACACCATGTGAGAGCCATAATTCTCCAATATTCGTTCAAGCGCCGCAACATATTTTTACCACATTTTGTGGTGATAGAATAGAAACACAAAGGGTGACAAAGCATTATCCTTTACAATTACACCCAAATGTGTCCTCAGCAGTAAAAACGTTTAAGGGGGTACTACACCCCTGGCCAATTTTATGCCTATTTTTGCATTTTTCCCAAAAATTATAGCGCATTGGTGACAAGTAAGATATGTATATTATAGGGGCAAGAAATACAACTAATGCACTGAAAATTCAGCAACTCAAGGCAAGTAGTTATTGATTTATTGATCAAATATTGGATTTCCCTCATTTTTGACTGTAACTCCACAACTGTTGTCTGTGCTGAAATAAAATTTCCAGTGCAATAGTTGTAGTCCTTGCCCCTATAATGTACATATCGTACTTGTCACCAATGCGCTATAATTTGTTGAGAAAAATACAAAAATAGGCACAAAATTGGGCAGGGGTGTAGTACCCCCTTAAATAATGGGTTCGGCTTTTACTGTCCTTTATATTTTAACTAAAATTTCACCTTAATTTTGTGAAAATAGTGTAAAATTGAAAACTTTGGGGCGATCTTGGTGGGGCGATGTGTCCCAAAGTCCGGTGGTTAATGGCTTCAACAGCTCTTTTCTTCAAAAAGGCTGTGGGTTAGGAGGATTTCTGGGTTGCCTTTATTGCTCTGCCATGCCGTTCTTTAAAAAGGGACATCAAACGTGGATGAGGACCTCCGCAGAGTCATAAGGCGTCACATTTTCATTTTATATGGTCCATCTATTTGCATTTAATTGCATTCAATGTAGTGGTTTGTTTGTGAATATATGAATAATATGAGTTGAAATAGTGTACAATTGATTTTTTTCTGTGCTTCACACACAATTATCACAGTAACACACAGCGACAATGATGCCTAACCTCCAATAGTTTTGTGTAGAACATCATAGCAGATTTTTGAATCCACTTTCTTCCCAAGTCAACATGTGCCTGGGCTATTCCAGTTGAAATTCATATACCCTCTTATCTGATGGAACACATGACCTTCCACACAGGGGGTGTGAGTTTCAAATGGGATTACAAAATCTACACTCCCTGTGTGGGAGATTAAAGTCGTGTTTTCCATAAGGGTGTGTATGGATTTCAACTGGAATAGCCCAATGCACAAGTAGACACCAGTGGTGGTGCCAGACAAATTTCAGGGGGGGCAAAATGAATTTCAGAGGGGAGGGGCAAAATCAGCTAATTTTGTGCAAAATTGCTGCAAAAAGTGGAAATTTTGAGTTTTTACTGGGGGCAAAAGTTATAACTGGAGCCACTGGTAAACACCGTATAATATAATGTGTTTTAGGCACTAGGCAGATTTTTGCATCCATTTTCTTCCCAAGTAAAAGTCCACACCTACTAGTAATCAACCAAAGTATATGTGTTTTTACTAGGAGGGCAGACTGTGCCATATCATCTAGCAGTCAGTCACACTGCAATCTATATCTCTTAGGTTCATAAGATATTCATTCACACAGCTCACACAGGAAATGTTTCCCTGACTTGTGACATGTATGCAGTTCACTGTAGCCACCTTAGCTATCTATGACCGTCTATCTCTTATATGTGTGTGGTGAGGTAGGAAGAAAGTCAATAACTTGAGTCTTTATCTCAGACTGACATACAGAGAGTGATTGAAAAGGTTTATAAATGATGGTACAGAGTGACTTACCAGAAGAAAATATATGAAGAAATGCAAAAACCAAAATATACACTTTCCTTGATTTGAAATACAGGCAAATATAACACATTTTAAAATATAAAGAAAATATGAACTGTTTTTGATCATAGTTTCAAAAATATACATTGGATTTTTTTCAAGTATGGTGTCTATTAAAAGCTAACTTTATATGGCAAATGCACTTTTATGTTCTAATTAATGAAAGCACAACCCTAATTTTAATGTGCTAATCAATGGAAAGCACGAAGCTAGTTTTGTTCGAGAATGTATTGTATACAAATCAATAGGGCATGTAATGGAGCAAACTGCAACTTTTAGACAGTAGATAACACTTGTGTATCTTCTGCAAATAGCACACACTTGTATGATATAATGCTATCTACAGTAGATAGAACTTATCTACCTTCTGTAAATAGCACACTTGCTAGTATGATAAAATGCTATCTACAGTAGATAGCACTTGTGTATCTTCTGAAAATAGCACACTTGCTAGTATGATAAAATGCTATCTACAGTTTATAGCACTTATCTACCTTCTGTAAAAAGCACACTTGCTAGTATGATAAAATGCTATCTACAGTAGATAGAACTTATCTACCTTCTGCAAATAGCACATTTGCTAGTATGATAAAATGCTATCTACAATTGATAGCACTTGTGTATCTTCTGCAAACAGCACACTTGCTAGTATGATAAAATGCTATCTACAGTAGATAGAACTTATCTACCTTCTGTAAATAGCACACTTGCTAGTATGATGCAATGCTATCTACAGTAGATAGCACTTATCTACCTTCTGCAAATAGCACACTTGCTAGTATGATAAAATGCTATCTACAATTGATAGCACTTGTGTATCTTCTGCAAACAGCACACTTGCTAGTATGATAAAATGCTATATAGTAGATAGCACTTGTGTATCTTCTATAAAAAGCACACTTGCTAGTACATTGTATGATAAAATGCTATCTACAGTAGATAGCACTTGTGTACCTTTTCTTTTTTTAACCACCCTACACTAACTGCAAATAGCACTCAAGCTATCTTTGAAATATAATCATTATACCAGCTGTAATGCTATATTTAGTTGTATAATGTAGCTATTTCCGTTATACTGGTAACAGAACACTTTGTTTATTATACAACTGCTAGCCACTGGTACTGTACTACATTTTGAGTCTAATGAATTTTGAACAAGGCACCGATAAGGGATAACATTAACAATATTTATTCAGAAGTCAGTACTTAAGGTAACCATCATTATTAAATCCTACTTAATCACAAAATACACCATCACATGCATTTATTATCAAAACATTCAACTTGCAATTATAGCTGCATAATACGTCATGCATATAACATTTCTTCATCTGCAAAGTCCCTAGCCTGATAGACTTACTTATTGGTTATGTATTAAAAATAGCAATTTAGAACAAATGACAGATTTGGGCAAAGCCACAATTCTGAGGTCTACACCTCCAGCACACATATATTAAACTTTTTTAGATTGCAAGTATTGATTTGATATCATTGTAAACCTTGTGGACCATCCTTAGGGCTGCCAGTTTGGCTAGTATCCAAGAGAACCTCGCAATAACACACGCCAAATGGTTATGAATTAAAGCAAAATTAGATTGCATTATTGATTGGATCTAAAATAAATGTAAGCCTTACGGGGTCAATACTGGTTTCAACATTAGCAAAATATTACCATCATGATTAGCCCATGGTAGATCTCCAAGGCTAGCTTGGTGACTCTTGATGTGTGACGTTACAAATGTAGCGTCCTTGTGTAAGAAAAAGATTTATTCCTTAGGACAACTGATTTTCAGATATTGACAAAATCGAAATGCAATATCCGCTTTGCATTGTGTGAAATATGCCTGTGTTGTGAGGCCATTAGTCGAATTCAGATTGGATTCCAGTCAAATGAGACTTTAAAATGGATGAGATAATGACAAAACAAAACCAAAACTTATTTTGTTAACTTGAAGGGGTGCAGAGTGGCTGATAGATGACTAGGTATATTGTCTTGTTGGCCTGATTCCATGCATGAGATATATTTAAGGGGGTACTACACCCCTACCCAATTTTGTACTTATTTTTTCATTTTTCTCAAAAATTATAGCGCATTGGTGACAAGTACGATATGTATATTATAGGGCAAGGACTACAACTACTGCACTGAAAATTTTATTTCAGCACGGACAACAGTTGTGGAGTTACAGTCAAAAATGAGGGAAAACCAATATTTTATCAATAAATCAATAACTACTTTTCAGAGCAGTGTAGTTGTAGTCCTTGTCCCTATAATATACATATCTTACTTGTTAGCAATACACTATAATTTGTGCAAAATGCAAAAATAGGTACAAAATTGACCAGGGGTGTAGTACCCCTTAAAGCAGAGTCCCACTGTCTTGTTTGGTGATGGTTGCTTGCTCAATACGCTCCCAGATGGCTTCTTTGATGCCTCAACTGTGCCACTGTTGGTCTGTTCCTCCTGATTCAGGATAATGATCCAGGACGAGGCCATCATGACAATACCTATAATAGTTGTCCATCATGTGACCCATCCAATGGGCCAATTGCCTGATGAAGTCTAGTGGTAGCAAAGTAGTCTCGGTCGCAACCGATTTGTGCTCCTTCATCACTAAACAAACCATCTGGCAACAACCTCATGGTACGTCTTTTCTGATTTGGTGAAAATCAACTCCGTAAAAAACTGAGGTAAAAATTGGTTGTCAATCAAGCGCTCGGCTTCAACACATGCAGCGGTTGATGGACAGCCACAAAGAGGCTGGTACCGATACAAGTAGCTAAGTTGTAAAATACGTATATATTTTTTTACAGTTCCAGTATCAGATTTGTTTCAAAAATTCCCTAACATTGCAATGTATTTATAGCTATTTTCAAAATATTAGGCTTATGAGATCTGGAACCTGATGATGTGAACCATCTTGCAAATGATCAAATTTGATATTTCATACATCTGAAATCTGACCCGCCTTCTGTAAGAATGCGATCACAGATGGTAAATACATTGGAAATGTATGGGTGGTTGATTAAATAGGTTAATGTATCCATCATTTATATTATCATTATTATCATCCTTTTTTCTTCAACATTTGAACAAAGTGTTAAAATACATTTTTATTCTGCGACAGATTATGGTTTTAAATTGAATTTAATTGATCTTAGTTTTGAATTCTAATGTCTGCATGATGTGTACTGCACTGCACATTAACAATGCCATTATGTAACAAGGTAACAGACAGCAACAGTGCAAACATTTTACAGAAAAGATTTTATTGTCGGGTTATATAAAGAGTATAAAAATGTTTTTATGAATCCCTCCAATATTTTGGTAAGGGGAGATGTCCATACAATTATCTCCACCCATGTTGCTTTAGGGATTCAAGCTGCCCGAGCAAAAGTAAACCACGAGACGCGCTGGACGCTTGAGTTGTTAATCGGTGATGAACAACGGTGAAAACATGATTGAATCCTTTCAACAACGAAACAAGCTAAAGATGACTGATTCCCAGTGATTCTTTCATTCTGAATGTCTATTTGTCATTGCCACTCAACCTTATACAAGAAGATCGCGGTATTTCTCTGTTGATATCGGCAATAAAACTAAAGAATAAAGCGGTAATATTTAGCTGCTACCGCCAACATAAGAGAGTTCAGTTTACGCATATGTTCCAGGCATGACGAATTTTACACACTCATGCGTAACACGTACACGTAACCGTGCGTTCGCGTGTACGCTACTGGACTGTGGATTCATCACGGATCAACAACGGTTGGCTCCTGTACAAAGGTATAGGAAGAGTTGTTGAAACCTGCATGGAGCTTTCTTACTGAATCAAATTTGGCCATTTTCAACTAGAAAGTGCCAATTTCTGTGCTCTTTGCATGAATTTATTCTACTTTTGAACCATATCACCATTTTAGCTGCAATATGGCAAAATTTTATGTGTGTTTCACTTATTCTGTCACCAAAATGTGCTGGATTCACTATAAATGCACACCAAGAAAATTTTTCAAACCCCATCCCCCCAATGTCAAAAAGAAATATCTACGCCACTGCCATTAAGGTCATATCTTCTATTAGGTGTATAGATTTCAAATAGAATTGCCCAATCTGATACAAACATCCCAAGGAATACATTTTCAATGATATAAAATTCATCCTTTGATAAATCTGATAAAGACATCTACTTTACAAGCCATGCATCCATTTTATGTAAGACCCATGTTGTGATTTAATGTGCTATGGGGTGCATTTTCACTTTGATTGAAATGAAGTTTAACTCTTCCCACTCTGATGAAAACCCCTTATTTCCTGATTTATTTACCATGTCAAGATTTATCCTTAAGAACCCAAACCAAAACTGTGCATACTGGTACTCTTTTTGCTATATTCCAACTTCAATCTGATTAAAATTTCCAATTTTAATTTTGATGTGTACTATCTGGAAGTGATATTCTACACACAGATGGTTAAAAAAAGGGGATTAGTACCGTACATGTATAATGATAATTGCATATGGGACATGTGCTACAACAAGATAGGTACCATGTCGGTAAAATTAAATTCAAGATAGGAACAACGCTTTGTTCAATTTACTTTTAACTTTCATAGTCTTTAGCAGCATGTAAACTTTGTATATTGCAGGAACTTTCAGCTCAATTTTGACGAGGTTTCTGGCAAATTTGAGCCTATAAAATTGGCAAGAAAATAAAAGAACAAAATTAAAACTTATTTTATTTCACCAGAAGCTTGTTTTGCTTGATTTACATTGCATATGGGGAAAAAAGCTTCAAATATGGCAAAGGTTATAGCAACTACATTTAAGCTGATATTCTGTCTCATAAAATCACAGTACATCTATTTTTCATCCTTCTGCATCCCTCGTGGTAACTAATATGAAATGTCTCAATATAGACTTACACTGCCATAAAATGAAGACAACTTTTCTTTCAAGCTTCATCAATATCAGTTACTTGTTTACAAGTCAGTTGTGCAGTTGCAATACTTGATCAATGTGTATGAATTTGTGTAAAAACTATACCAATTGTGAAGATTTTAGGTAAACATGGTTACAATTTTACAATAAACTAATATTTACTCTGACTTGTCCATACTGTATCTACAATCTAGTAAATTTGTATCTTAAAGCAAAAAAAAATCCATATTGATGACAGCCAGTGACAACAATGATGGAAAAAAGGCAAAAACATCTAAACAGCCTACAGGTATGAAGCAGTTGAGATTGAATTAAGAGTTTTTCCTCTCATGAACCAAAGGCTAACAGTAAAATGAACTGTTCACATGATTTATTTTTTGGGATGCTGGGAATATCCTTCTTTTTTTTCATTGTTCTTTATCTTCACTTCCGTTTCTCACTTTTCTTTTCATATACATATACACCAGCATACTTACAGGCTTCAAGTTTTTGAGCATTTAGCTTGGGCTGGGTCCCATCATGACCCAAGTGTCTGCCCAAAGAGTTACACTACAAAATTCCTATTGGGGTCGAATGCACAGGTACTGTCACACCATCGCCAAGATACTTGGTGTAGTACCAGTGCAGTACTACTGCAGTAGCAGCATTGGTACCTGTATTGTACTGTGTATACCAGTCAGGTACCTTGGCGATGGTGTACCTGTGCAGGCAGCCACAATAGGAATCTTGTAGTGTACAATGTATATTAATTCAAACAAAAAAAACACACAATGGGAGATAATTATATCGGGAATTATATGAGCACAAGTTGGCCAGTATGTCATCTATGATTTATGAATTCACATCACCTAGCCTTCATGATATATGCTTCACAGCTCAAGTTGGCATCAAAGGTGTAGCACTGCATACCTCCGGGTAGCCATAGTAGTATCAATCCATATTTGACAACATTTCATGAATACATTCAATACCAGGTGTGATATTATTTAACCTTCTCATGTATGAAAAGGTCAGTTTTCTTTATATTATTAAATTTCTCCCTGAGATAAAATGATAGAGAAATTACCGCTGGTTCACATCCGTCGACACATGGGAAATCACAGCCATCGCCCCGTCAGAAAATGTCCCCAATTTTACAATTGAATAAACAGTGTAGTAAACTGGAAATGTTAATTAAAAATTAACCCTTCTGATTTACATATGCTCATACCCTCTTGTGTGATGCTTGTATGTTCCCGGGGGTGCAACTCTTGATAAGTTTATTACATTAAGGTTTAATTTGATATGGCCTCAGTACACACTGTACTTGAAATGGTGAGTGCTTAGAGGAAAAGTTCTATCTGAAACCCCAACAGACTTGTGTATGCCAAAGAAGAAGATAATTGGCCCATGTTATTTTGACATTTTACAGCAGAGAAAGGAGTTTACACTGTTCAATTGGCTTAATTTCCTCGAAAAGCAACGTTATACAAGGAGCATGGATATCACCCAAGCAATGTGTGACAGGCACATAATACATCTTCTTTGCATTATATATACACCATGAGGCCACAAATCATGCGGTCAGCACTTCATTTAAGGGGCTATCATTTTCCTCAGAATGGGGGGGTCATTTATACAAGGGGGTCATAGAATTTTGGACCAATAATAGGTAAGGAGGGGGTTATAATTTTCTAACACCAAAATAGGGGGGTTATAAAATTATTAATGGCTTTTTTTCATAAATGCAAATTTACTCACTCACTCACACATTCATTCCCTCTTTCCCTCTTTCTCTCTCTCTCTCTCTCTCTCAATTAGTAAAACACTTATGTAAACTAAAAAAGGGCAGCTGCAAGGGAGAGGGAATGGCATATGGTTCATCACCTGCCTATAGTCATCTAACACCTTACATAGATGATGTTTCATAGTATTCAAGTTTAATATTTCATAGAGATCAAGGAGCAGATGTACACATTATTGGTACCAGGTTGGATCCAGATATATAGCTATTATATAGTCCATGGCTTCCTTGAGACAGTAGGTTCATTGTGTGACACACACGCTATCAAAGACAATGCATCTATGAGTGTGACATGCGACCCAAAATGACAGAACCCTCCGGGAGGGCCACTCACATAAATGGTCTATACGCGTGCATGACCAAAAAAAACAAGTAAAAGGGGTATTTTTTAGGCAAGGCAAGTTACGCGCGTGACGCATTTAGGGTCTAAAAAACACTGATTTTCAAGAATAAGGGTAGGTTTCTGAATCTGAACAACTTGTTTAGGGTACCTTTTCAAATTTTTCGTAAATTACAAGTCCAAAAAGGGTACATTTTTTGACAGAGAGAGAGAGATTACAACCCTGCCCCTTAGGGGCTGTGCAATAATTATGAGCCCGGGGGGGGGGGGTAAAATGTCCAAACGGCTCGCCAAAAATCGCTTGCCCTCTCGGCCCGCCAAAAATTGCTTGCCCCCCCCTCTTGGCCCCCAACAAATTCTTTGCCCCCCTTTGAACATGCCAAATTTTTGGGATCCCAAATTGCAAACTTTAAATGGTCTAGATGTATGTTGCGAGCGTAGCGAGCAGGAAAATTTGCATATTTAAGAGTTTCCGTACTGTTTTCCTAAGCCATTTTAGAGCATTTTATTAAAAAGGTGCCCCATGAATGCATGCCAAAAATCGCTTGCCCCCCCTCTCGGCTTGACAAAATTGCTTGCCCCCCTTTTGGCTCGCCAAAAATTTCTTGCCCTCCCCCCAATTTTACCCTCCCCCAGGGCTCATAATTATTGCACAGCCCCTTACCCCTGGCTACGCCACTGCCCTGCCACTGCCCATGGATCAGAACAACCTTACAAGTAAATCCATCACATATATACATGTAGCTCCCATGTACGGTACGGTACTTACTTCCTGTTGCTGGATCTCCAAACATTCCTTTAGCCATCTCTTTGTAGACGCTTCCTACAGACATGACTTTCTGCATACAGAGACGAAACCAAAGCTTCTGTCTGATTTCATGGTTGACCGGCCACCTTCCCTTACGTATCCACTTCTTGAGTCTCTCCGGGTCCAGAGGCATTGGGTCACGTTGTGGTGACCCATTGTGGTGCACTGAGTCGGGCTCATTTTGCAGATCCACCCAGGGTGAGAAAGCGACTGTCGTCATCTTTCACTATCTGTTGACAAGAACATGAGGATTATTTCAGGTGTTTGTGATGTAGCAGATATTTAAATTCTGCCATTAAGAGTTTTCATGGAGTTCTGTTCATATTCAAAATGGATGAAAACTGAAAAGTGATATCTGTCGGATGGTGCTAATCATGATATACATTTAAGTTCAAGCTTTCGGTCGACCATCAATGCTTATTCGATCCTTATTATTTATGAAACCAATTGATTTACTATTTTTAATTGTGATAAAATAGTAATTTGTGCCTGTAGTGATATTGACCAATATATATTTAGCGTTAATTCTGACTAATTAGTTGATAGTTCGTTGATAACAAGCATCGAAGCAGAATCGACGGTCGATCCAAAGATCGAACGCATTTGTTTCTGGTGCCTAAATAATAATTATTATAAACACAAATATTCCCAGATACTATATTTTGAAAATTACAACAACGTTAACAGAGCTTGCAGTTGCAGGTGCAAATAATCTCCATGTACTTTAGCAGATATTCAAATTCTGCCATTAAGGGATGGGGTATGAACGTTTGGACAGTATTTATTGTGGGAAATTAGAGCACATCAGACATATCGAATTACATTCTGAATACGAAGAATGTCCTGATGATATCAAATAATTTTGATTTTTTGAAATTTTGCAATACACATTTTATGGCAAATGATTAAAAATTTATATTTTTAATATTTAACAGTACTCGAAGTAAACTTTATAAATCTGATGATTTATACTTAAGGTATACTCTTCGTATTCAGAATACAATTCGATATGTCTGCTGTGCTCTCATGTCCCACAAAAATATTGTCGAAACGTTCAAAACGCTCATTCCAGATCCCTTAAGCGTATTTTCACATTAGAAACGGATGGAAACTGAAAAATGATGTCAGATGGTGCCAATCATTTAACATTTTAACAAGTAAACAATTATTATAAACACAAATATTCCCAGGTACCATATTTTGAAAATTACAACAACAGTAGCAGGTGCAAATGATGATCATGATATTAAAGCAAGGTGATCAATTTTATAATCATTTTATGCTTTAGTATTTTTCAGGAGTGAGTCACCTTCAAGTTCAATCAACAGCTGCAAAACAATTAAGGTACCAGTTATTTTTATCCATGTACATGTACTTTTTGTATCCTAAACAAGCAGATATAATTAGAACCATTTTTTAGCTTGGATTCAGGGCCTCATTCATTAAGGGGGGTACTACACCCTTGCCCAATTTTGTGCCTATTTTGCATTTTTCTCAAAAATTATAGCGCATTGGGGACAAGTAAGATATGTATATTATAGGGGCAAGGACTACAACTACTGCACTGGAAATTTTATTTCAGCACAGACAACAGTTGTGGAGTAACAGTCCAAAGTCAGGGAAAACCAATATTTGATCAATAAATCAATAACTACTTGCTTTGAGTTGCTGAATTTGCAGTACAGTAGTTGTATTCCTTGCCCCTATAATACATATCTTACTTGTCACCAATGAGCTATAATTTTGAGAAAAATACAAAAATAGGCACAAAATTGGCCAGGGGTGTAGTACCCCCTTAAAATCGTTCAAGAAATAAAGACACAATGATCCAAAACCCAAGAAAGATGCAAATTCAAAAGTTGCAGTTTGCTCCATACATGTATGTTGTACATATTGTATGCCATAATGATTTGTACACTAAAGCGTTCTCTAACAAGAGAACTAGTGCCATGTTTTCTATTGATTAGCATATTATGACTAGGGCCATGCTTTCCATAACATATATAAAAGGGCAACTTTTGATTTTGTTACTTCCTTTGGTTTTAGATCAGTTTTTCTTTAATTCTCAACCAAACAAATGGTGTCTTTAAAAATCAGAGCTAAAGGGTACAGGTACCGGCTGTCTTTGTTTAGGATATCTAAGGATGAACATAACTGGTCCCGTAATTATATTTGGGTCTGTTATACATTGATTTTGTAATTTTTATTTTCATTGACAGATTTAATTGAATGCTGCAGAGACACAGAGATGTTTATTGCTCAGGGGTGATCATGTTTGGTTTGTGTAGGGGTGTGCTGCTGAGAATTTGAAAGTGGACCCATCCATATACCAATTTTCCAAGAAATTTGGACCCATCGCTATACCAAAAGTCAACATTTTCAGGCAAATTTAATGCAAATTTTACAGCTTTTCCCAAACTTTTTGAAAGGATGACGTTGATCGACTTTGCTGGAATACCAATCTAACCAGTCCTCCTCCCAGCAGAGGAACTAGGGCTAGTTCTACCCTGGCTTTTACCCCCTGCTCATTCTTAAGGCAGTTTTCTGACTTTGCAGAAATTTAACAATCCACCCAGGATTTTAAATGAACTGAGCCAGTTCTATCCACTCACTTTTTCACAATTCTTGTCATTTTTGAATTATTAGAAAATTTGAATTATGGGTAAATTGTGCAAAAGAACTTTCTGTACCGGTACTTCAATTGTGTAAACAGAATTCTAATATAATCCAGATTTTAACTTTTTTTATATATGAAAATTTGCTACACTTATTAGGATTAGTGAGTAAAAACATATATCATGCAATGATAGTTACCCCTCCCCAACGTATGCGACAACCAGAGATGGTAAATTGCATGTACATGTATAAACGACAGATATACAGATACATGTACAGTATCAAATTTGCATGAAATAAATGGTCTCCATTGTGGGGAGCCCAAGTGGATAATTTCATGATTTTACAGCAAAAAAAAGGAAATAAAAAATGAACTTGCCATTTCAGCTGACATGAACACACTAAGAAAAACTAACGCACAGAGGCTTTGTAATAAAAAAAAAACCTGAGGAAACAGATTGCAGAGCTCTAATAAAATTCTTTACTCATTCATAACCACTCAAACAAGTATTTCCTGTACTACAATGTATGTACCTGTGTATTGCGTGTCACCTAGAAAATAAGTTCTAGCGAAAAAATTAAAACAAGGCCTATGTACATGTACATGTTGCAATATGCATGCATAATTATCATACATTTATTATACCCCCAAATTGAATAGGGTGCAACTTGCTAGACTTGAGTCCAGTCCTCGCTTACGGAGTTTAGGGTTAGGGTTTAGGGTTGGGGTGGGGCAGTCTTGTAATAAGACTAGTAGTAGGCATGTCCACTAAAAATTGAAGTACTTTTAAATTGATTCAGACCTACCTTATTGGCTGGGAATTGATGAAAGAAACATTTTGGCGTTTAAATAATCTTAATCGGACGTTTCATTCCAGAGATATGGCCTTTCGAGTGTCACGGTTTTATATAGGGCTGCTAGAACATGTTAAAAAGTTAAAATCCAAAAAGGAATACTAACAGAAAGTGCAACTTTAAGGTACTTTTTCTTAATGTATTTATTAACTAGCTTATCTGGAACATTATATTTGCTTATAACAACATGAAAATAAGATCATCCTGAAAATTTAATCGATTTTGTTGACATACAACAAAAAATATAAGACCTCAAAACCCATGGTTTGTTTGGTGAAACCTCAAGCATGATCATAGATGGCCGCCATGGAAAATATCTCCATAGAGGAGATGAACAATAAGTGCATTATTTCAAATGAAAAGCGGTAGTCTTAAACATTGTTCAATCTTTTAAGGTCAGCACATTTTATCTTCAAAAATTATTATATTTCATATAAGTTTGGTAACATTAATCACTACCAATTTTGAGAAATTTGCTCCAACTCAAAGATTATCTTTACTACATTGAGCAATACTGTGTGTGCATGGAAGACATGATGGTCCCCGGTTTTTATACTCCCTATGAAATGGACATGGTAGTGAGAAGTGCACGGGGAAGTGCATGATTTGAGATGGGCATGGTAGGCTTAAACATTCTTAAATTTCTTAACATCCTACACATTTTGTCTTCAAAAATAGTTAAATTTTATGAGTATGTAAGTTTGCTTGTCTGATTCACTCCAAATTCGGAGATAATTGCGTTTGAACACCTGATGCACGGAATGGTGTCACTTCAACCTGTTGTAGTTCTCATCTCATTAAAATTTTCAATAAAAAAAGTTGATCTCTTCATGAAGGAAGGTCCTCTCTATTTACTGACCATACAGGAAAAAGTTTGGTTAATGTTTTCTGGTGGAATCAGGAATTTCTTGAAACACCCTGATATAGGCCTACATTTGGATCAAAACAAGTCATGTACGCCATTTAACAGGCCTGGGATTTCTTGTATTGATCAGTTTCTCCATAGACAATACGTGTGTGAGTCCATGCACACAGTGAATGAAAAATCGTTCTAGTGGAAACTGTATTGACAGTGGGCATCCCTACTAGTAGAGTTGCACCCTATTAAGCAATCGCTCCCAACAGTTAGAATAACCCACTAAATTTTACAATTGTTTCCAAAATAGAAAAAAAGTTGCAATTAATTTTACGCTAACCTAGATATGTTATATTTGTTTAATAACCCATTGTGTTTCAAATGAAAAAAAAAGTTGTCATTTTTAATTTTATGCCAACTATATGTACAGAAAAAATACTGGTCGATAAAAAAATGAAAGACAATACATTAAATCTTTGAACTCAAAAAGTGTCTTTGACAAGAGAGGCTTGAAATTACATTCATAACCTCATTAATATATGCAGCAAGTGCAATCCAAATGTGAACCAAATGCTTACCTTATTATGACAACTTATTTAAATTTGAAGAACTGCAGGATCCTTTTTAGAACTTGCACTTTGCAGCAACTGCTGCTGTGAAAAAGTAAACAATATCAGGAAAAACACTGGTTGACAAAGAAATGTCACAATTATACAACACTTCCTCCGTGAAAAGAAACAGAGTATTAGCAAAGAGTGTCTGATCACAACATTAGAGTGCTCAGTCAATGCATCCTACACATGGCATGTGTGGAGTCTTCTCAGGCAGGATGTCAGTGTCACAGTGACATGTATGAAAACACACTGCTGGCATGCACAGTGGCAATGCATGAAAGGCCAGTGCAGTGTCAGTGACTCGTGTAGGCATCACTTCAGCTGCGCACTGGCAGATCCGATATTTTAGCTGTCCCAGAACCACATAACGAACAAAACTTAACTAGATCATTTTCTCCACACTATATGCATGCAAAACGTGCGTATATGATTGGATCCGCCTCTAGCAAACTTTTTCTCTACATCAATTTTCAGCCCAGTGTTTATTTTCGGCCGGCAAGAGGTCAAGGAAGGTCATTCTTGGCACTTTAAATTTTAATGCAAATTTATGATTTTACTCTTAGAAATGTATTTAAAATTCCCAACTTTAAATAATTTAAATTGGTAAAATACATTTACTTTTAAATATAATTTTAAATTGCTCTTATACCAACAAGAAATATTTAAAATTGTGATTTATTTTAACAATATTTTAATAATTGTGATAAAATTATCATTTTCAGCAGAGGGCGTCCTGCTGATTTCCCCGCGAACAGAATTCAGAAGTAAGTGTAAGGTTGCATGTGTGTAAAAACTTGGTATTTATTTCTTAAATTGACAGTTGAAAGCAATTTGCAATCATTCAATTGATGCAATAAAGTATTAACTTTGTTACAGTTTAGTGTTCAATGTAATTGTTATTGAAATGAACTTGTTTCAAACGTAAGCTTACCTCATAGCAAGCCTGAGTCCTGAGTCTGAGAGTCTCAGTGAGACTTAGCTCGAGATACTCTACATGTAGCTAAAATACAGGTTTACATTTACTATCTTACATTATCTTGCTGTATTTCAGCTAGAGCGCCAGACGACAAGCTTCCGGGTTTTTTTGGATAACAATACTGTTACGTATTGATGAAGAAGAAACCCTCCTCGGAGCCCGCCCTACTCATTAATATTATTTCATTGTACTTATTGCAATTTGCCTCCACACATTACGTAATCAACACAAAGCTTTTGTGAGGATTAGTGAGTGGATAAGAAATTGAGAGCGGAGGATACGAAGGACACGCCGATTGCTAGTTGTCAATCATGAATTGCCGCAACGTTTTAATATTTTACTGCATGGCATTCCGCAAGCACCAAGACAAATTATGCCATATTTTTCTAAAGATCATGTCATATTAAGTAAGCTGAATGCGATGTGTACTTTTGTAACATTCCGATCGCTTTTGATCACCTATTATCGGGGAATTTGCTTGAAAACATGTGAGTTCATGTTGTGTAAACATAATTAGCATAGACACAAATGAAATTACGATGCAATACAATGCAATTTGAATGCGCAGCAGATCTATAGAAATAAGGCTGCCTGGTTTTATGCAGAATTAGACCACGTCTGGTGAGACTGAGTAATCTAAAAAATCAAATTAAAGGTTCTAAAGCAGGCTAGCCTAGGTCTCGTAAAATTTACATCTAAATCTTTTGCAAGGTTCCTTTTAAGTTCACCATTGCATACATCACGAGGCAACATCATGGACCTGTCCTTGACCTTGTGAAAAATAATATGCGCTGATGCGCTGGACACTTACACTTACGGTTTAATGGGAGGTGGATAGGCTAAAGTGCCTTTATAACCCCATATCTCTTCCAATGACTATCAAGTGCATTTTTGAAGGAGTTCACATTTTCTGCACTTATGACTTGCTGTGGGAGATTGATTTTATAGATCTCCACGGATTCTTCTCTGCTCCAGACTATATAGATTCAGCTCCTCCAGTCTCTCTTAGGCCCTTCGCACTTGATTATTAGTTTCCTGTTTAAGATTTTGAAAAAGGGACGAGGTGACTTTTAATTATTAATTATCTTTTATTTTCTTTATTTGGTTTGAACTATTACAAGCAACTATCGACTCGTTTTGACTAGGGCGGGCATTTAATTATTTCACAACAATATTTGATTTTATAAATAAGTGAAGGTGGAGTTGTACTCCTTGTTCATTCATCATTATTGTTGATATTATTAAAGTCAGAAATTGGCAAGTTGAAGTAGTTGAAAGTTATTTTAAAGGAGAAAATTGGAAATAAAAATAAAATAATTAATTATTTTGAGATTTTCAATTTTGGACGCGGGCGGTAAACAGGAAACTAATAATGAAGTGCGAAGGGCCTTAGTTCTGGCACTAGTTTTGTGGCACGTCTTTGCACTTTCTCCAAGGTTATGATGTCTTTCTTCAGCGTTGGGCTCCAAGCTTGTATGCAATACTCCAAGTGGGGTCCAATATATGTTTTATAGAGTGTGGCGAAGCCTTCCTTGTCAATATACTTAAACGTTCTCCTGATGACCCTTAGACTGTTCATTGCCTTCTGCGATGCCTTGGCGCACTGCAAGCTTGATTTGCAGTCACTCGTAATGTAGACCCCCAGGTCTTTTTCTTGATCAATAACTTACAAACTTTGGTTTCCCATTATGTAATCAATCCTAGGATTGTTGCTTCCCATATGCATTACTTTGCATTTGCTGGCATTAAATTTGAGTAACCACATTTCTGACCACTTCTGTAACTTGTCTACATCTCTCTGTAATTTAACTGCCTCTTCTGGTGAGCTGACAGAGGTGAACATCTTTGTATCATCCATGAATAGCTGAATGCTGGACTTGACATGTTGGGGCAAGTCGTTTATATAGAGAATAAACAGGAGCGGCCCCATCACCGATCCTTGCGGAACACCACTCTCGACATCTGCTTGTGATGAGTTACCAGACTCAGTACACGGTCGATCTTACCGTTTCGATGTTGATTAAGATACTTCTTGCATCGATCCGAGATGCGGAAAAAACCAATAGTCATTTTGTCCCACATAAATGAATAAATAACAAAAACCCCGATCCCCGAGTGGACTCACCCATCCGGTGACGTCACACACGATAATCATCCTTATCCTCCTTGGTTTCTAGATGAGATAGGCGTGTGGATTTTTTTTCTTTACCAACGCTAAGTATCATTCATTACGAACCAAAGGGCGAGATATACAGTTTGTTTGTTACACCTGAGGTAAAAACCAACCAGTATAATGCGCTAGGGAGATAGTTTTGACGACATTTTTCGACTAGAAAAGTGACAAAAACTATCCAAAAACTTAGCTTGTATGAGTGTTTCCGTTCGTATACGGGACACACGTTTTTCAAAATGGCCGCCCTTAGGACGCCATTTTATTTTTGTTCTCACGTAAAACAACTATAGCAGACTAGTAAGTTACAATAGATGTTTGTACAGTACTGTGTATACATGTATGGTGAGTGATTATCGCTATGTTTATGGTGTGCTCTATCGTTATATCTTTCAATGCGCGTCTGATGACGAGTTACTGCTAAGAGTTCGTGGGTTTCGAAGGACCAGCCTGACAAATCTATAGCAAAAGGTTTTCAGTTTTTCATCCCTTTGTACATATATTTTTATATCATACCACTACATCTCGACAGCCACTGTGCGTGTGGGTCTGCTTATTGGGCTTGAGCTTGTGTTCGGGGGGTAGTGCTATCGCTCCCGATTACTACAATGTCCAGGCCTTGTCAATCATGCCCTTCCCTTGTGGCGGAGTGGGACCCGCATCCACTCTGCTACACCCACAGGGATTGCTCTAAATTCAATAAGTGTGCTTCTTTTTGTATAGGCTTATCGGACATACACTTCGAGGATTTAGAAAGTAGCGCTCGTTTGGGTCTTCGACACAGACAGAAAACGAAGACCAAGAAACAGAAGGCTACAGGTAAGATTGATATGGTAGGTACTAGCGCGGCTGGCAAGGGCCACGCTAAGGTAACCTCTGGGGCTCCGGTCCCGGGCAAGCAGGCGGACCCTCCGGGGCTGCGAGCGAGCCCGAAGGCCTAGCAGCCAGCGAAAGCACTGACATAACGTCTAAGCTAGTAGCAGGCAGCAGGGCGGTACTTGCCCTAACAGGCGAGTACCAGTCTACCAGTGAGATCTCTAGCGAGTTTCTTGCAGGTGGACACCCGTCTATTGCTGGCTGTAACGGCGGGTCTAGCACCATGAAGTAGCGGCGACGGACAGTATGCCAAGGGTACCCGGGCTTGCCTGGGTTGAATCTAGCATACAGCGTGCGAACGGATCTCCGGGCTTGCCTCGGCGGTCTGTAGCACGCAGCGTGCCAGTGGCGCCCCGGGCTTGCCTGGGTTGATCCGCGGCACGCAGCCCGCTTTTCGTTACCGGCAAGGGTCGACTGAAAGCGTGCATGGGTTTAGCAGAGACGATACGGGGCTAACGGCGGGTGTAGTCTTAGCAGAACCAACTGGGGTTGTCACACGGCAGCGTTCCATGGCGGGACCGCCGAGTGATGCCCTGGGCCTTGGAATGGCTGCCGGCTGTCCTCCGGGACTGGCTAGCGGCTATACCGGGGTTGGGCTCGCAGTCTCTCACGGGACAGCGACCCAAGTGCAAGCGGTGGCAGCTACCGGGGCGAACTACGGCTCGACTTCAGTGGTAGCCACTATGCACGCGCCCATAGCTGCCGTGAGTGGTCCGCCACACACAGCGACCTTGGGCGAGGCTCAAGAGGTTAGGGTAGGTAGTTTGAACAGCCTGGCTGATCAACAACCCACTTATCACCGATCCTTGCGGAACACCACTCTCGACATCTGCTTGTGATGAGTTACCATTATGTACTGAGACTGTCTGTGTTCTCTCTGTCAGAAATCCTTCTATCCACTTGAGCACTTTCCCCTCAAAGCCGTATGCCTGCAACTTGCTTAGCAGCCTTTTATGTGGTACCGAGTCAAACGCCTTCTGGTAGTCTAGGAATATAATGTCTACACCTTCTCCTTGGTCAAGGATATCTGTAACTTCCTCCAAGGTTTCCAGCAAGTTGGTTAGGCAAGATTTCCCCTTTGTGAAGCCATGTTGACTGCTGGACATCAGATTTTGTTCTTTAACATGATGAGCCATTTTGTCCTTCATAATTGATTCCATGACTTTACATGGGATGCAGGTCAAGCTTACTGGTCTGTAATTCCCAGCCTTCTATCTACAGTCAGTCTACTCTGACTGAAGTAGACTGCGGAACTTAGCCCGACACATCATGGCCTTTAATATTGGCTCCTTCCTCGCCATAGGGCCATGACTTCCGTAGCATTGCAAAAAGCGGTGCACAAGGAGGCAGCCGAACCATGAACTCATGTCGCAGTTTCAAAGGTTCACCCTGCATTCATAATGATATAAATACTCAAGTGTTCAGTTTTGTGATATAATCCTTAAAAAAAACACTACTTCCTGCGCCTCTCCTTTCTTCATTAAATCTGCATTCACAGCAAAAAAATGAAATGTCTTCACCAGCATAGTCAAGTCTGCCAAGGACACTTGGCATGAATTGAAAGACCATGTCATTCTCCACAAAAGAATGCATGCATGTCAAAGGTCATACAACACCAATTTGGTGTTTGTTATGCTCCTCGGAATATGTACCTTACGGCCTATGTCTGACTCTGAAGTACAAAGTACTGATGCGGACGCACACATTGTGCCGACTTTGAAGGCACGCATACCTGCAGCAGAGACGCAGCACTGCGCACTGTTTATAGGTATGAGAGGCAAACCTTAGTTAACACATTTACTAGTCGGCCAAATTGGCCTAAACCGGGCCCCAAACACAATACTCGTACATATTTACATAGAAATTTAAAAGAAAAGATTAGTCAAGGAAACCTACATAAATATGTTGTCTAATGTCTTTACTTCACTTGACCCAAATATATGATTTTTTTTTGGTGATGAGACAATCGCACATGGAATTGGAATTTTAGAGCATGGAAGAAAGAGATAAGAAGGAACCACAACGACTTCGATCGGCCAAGTTTTAATCCGCTTATCTATTGGCGCATGAAAAGAAAAGCTATCAATGGTACTTCCTTTCATGTATGATCCATTTACCGCGATCGATGCTTGGCGAAATCATTACTGGAAAAAACTATAACAAACCCACCCACGAACAAACAAACGCTACCCGGGAGTAAGATTCTGGAATTTCACTGATGCTCTGAACATGTATAGTAGCTTTGTTCTAGGATCTACAGTCAAACTGTTTTCTTGATCGTGTTGTGTAGAAAATGTCCTTTAACACATCGAAAAGGTCATCAAAATCGGCCGGTTTTTTGCCGAGTTTCATCTTTATCAAATAATGTAAGATTTTGGTGACTTTTTCGATGAAAAATAGATGTAAAATGTTCTTAAATAATGCACAATGTTTCGGTTGAGTCCGGTACATGAAACCTGTTTAATTTAATAGCTTATATGTGTATAATCGTAACTAGCTAACTCGTTTCAGTGCCAAAGATTGCCAACTCTGAGAAAAAAAGTCAGCAAAGTTCGGGAAAATTGGGCAAAATGGAAGAAAGAGATGTAGGCCATCAATGACCGATGATCACGTCACCAGAGAAAATCCTATAGGGTGCTTGCACGGAAGGTCATTAGTTCAAATCACGCTTCAGAAGATATGCAAATACATGGAGTACAATACCAATCACCTATTTAGCAGCGGGTATTGATCAAAGTAAATCCTCATGAATAACAATGTCAATGAAATGTCGGTAAAGGGAGTGGACAAAGTGAATGCGTTCGTTGTGGTTCCTTCTTATCTCTTTCTTCCATGTTTAGAGGGATTTTGAAGCTGCTATCATCATGAGACTATCACTGTTTTAAGATCTAGAAACACCACCGAAATGCTGTCTTGTTTTATAGCCAAATCTTTTTGATGAAAGTCTATCTTTGACAAGATGTAACTTTGCTTTTCAGAACTCCAAAAGTAAACATACTTTTACTGTCCATTTTTTTGCCAGCCAGAGTCATTTGGTAGGACATTACTCTTATCCAATAATCCAATATTGAGCCGAATACTTTAGCTGAGATATTACCCATGCAAAACCCCACTTGTACATTTTTTTACATTTTTACCCCCCCTGAAAACCAATGTCAGACATTTTGCCCCACCATCAACTTCAGGTATGTTGAAAATATGCAGGACAACATTTCTGAAAGATAGTGGCTTGGGGTCTTAATGGCTTTGCTTTAAAAATATCGGTTATTAGTTTGCCTACTCCATACTCCATATATGTCATTCCATGCCATATCAACAAATGGGTTGGCTGGTCAGTGGTCAACCCTTCAGATTTGCTGAAAATCATTTTTAGCATACTTCTATGGGCATAATAAACACATGGTAAAAATGAATGCTCAACTCCCAAGCGTTTTTGGAGATATGGGTTGTCAAAATTTGACACAGACCTCCACTTTTTGCTCTCGCGAGCAGGGTTGTAGCTACGCTGGACGGTGTCGGGCGGCCCTGCCCGGCACTCTTAATTTCCACCCGGCACTCAAGTTAATTTTGAGCCCAAATACACGGCACTCCAGTCTCAAATGTTTCAAAATCAATGAACAATCAGTATAAAAGTTAGTTATTCTTATCAAAATTTCAATTTTTTTACCATTTCATATAAATTTTACCCGGCACTAAAATTTGCCTAGCTATAACCCTGCTTGCGAGTCACGTCGTTGAATTAGTTGCATTTTGGGACACTCATATTTTAACTTTGCAAAAAAAGATATCATGCTGAAAAGTACTACCGTACCTTGGGTGACTTTTACCCAGAAAAGAATCTGGCCTCAAAAGCAGCGTATCTTATTTACTTAAGAAGTTATGGGTCTCTCAAAACCTTGTTTCATTTCGTCAAAAACAAATAATTTTTCTGAGGCAAGATTCTGCTTTTCTGGGTGAAAGTCACCCTAGGTATAGTCTACTGTAGTAGACCAGTTTAATTTATCATTCCCTAAATTAATCTCTCTGAACTGGAAAACTCGTCATTCCTGTTCTGATTCAACAGCTCATGAGAAAACTAGTCTACTGTATTTCGAATATACAATGAACTATGCACTCTATAGTGGGTATGATGTTACCTCATTAAAAATGCAGTCTTCGCTGTTTATGCACATATCCTGTGGTTTTTACCAATTAAGCCATTATTTGCACAAGTTCCAATGTATACATACGCTTGACGTCGCGCACGTATACGCGATGGTTAAGCTGTCAAATGAAATCTGAATAAAACTTTACCTGACCCAGATAGAGCTACCCCACGTGGGTTGGGTTCAGTGAACACAGTGGGTTGGGCTAATGCATAAACATGTATGCTTGCCTATCTGTTATTGGTTAAGATTTACCACCCACATTGATTTTTGCTTCATTAACATTCATCTCAGATTCGAGATGAAAGAGGTTGAGTCTATGTGTTAAGATATGGTGGGTCACACAGGTCATATCCAACTAACACAGTCCTTTTTTCTCTGGGCAGGGCACTGGAGATGTGATGTGTTTCAGTCATAGATTTTAAATGGTTTCATGCATGGAAGCGTATGAATTGTTTATCAAAAAAAAAAAAAAAAAAAAGGAATGCAGCGCAGTCTACCCTAGGTAGTACTTTTCAGCTTAATATTTTTTTGAAGTCAAAATATGAGTGTCCCAAAACATGACTAATTTAAACGTTGCGACTCTAGAGAGCAAAAAGTGGGGGTCTGGTTCAAATTTTGACAAGCCATATCTCCAAAACTGTTTGGAGTTGAACATTCATTTTTTCCTTGTGGTCGCATGTCATAATGTGGTCATGCAAAAAGGGTGGCGGGGTTACATTTTTCCGAATGGAGTCGTCAATAAAATTCAATAACTTCACAACCCCTTGGCCTATTGAGCTGGTTGATACATCATGTTACAGCTAAAGGATGAGGCTACGACTGTGTGAAGTTTCATTGAAATAGGAATTCATATAACAGAATAACAGCGGCTTGATTCTGAAAAATCAGGGGTGGCGGCTCGGGTGGTGCGGCTAATGCATTAGCATAGGAAAATGTAAGATTTCCGTAGTGTTGGTTGGATAAATTGTTGTATCTACATAACCCCTTGTCATATAGAGCTCATCAATATCTCATTTTAGAGCCAATTACTCAAAGAAACAAGATTTACTTCAAAATTTAATAATTTCATATTCAACATTAACTTCTCGTTACATTTTGTACCACGGGTTACCTCTAAATGCACAGAAGTCAATGCAGTCACATGCAAAAGCTGAAAAGGTTCATATTTCCTTTAATATTCACTGTATCATGATAAATGTATACATTTTCTGAAAGGAAATTGCACAAGGAAACTAATTTCTGCATTTATAAAATAGTAGGAAGTAGTGTAGGGAAAATATAAAATTATTGATTAAAATTTAATTGAAAAAAATTACCCTTTTTTGGCACACCCTGTATATCGTGAACGTGATTACATAATTTTTTTTCGAAGGGTGAGACTGATACGTCACTATGTTGTGAACATATCCTGGCACATTGGACAAAATCCTACTTCAGATATTTGTTGTAGGGTATTTTATGTGAAGAAGGTCCGATTTGAGAAAAACGCATTTGAAATTTCAGATTTACATTGCCACCTATACACTAATTAATCATTATTTGGGATATAATGCCAAAACGAGAGGGATTTTGAACTAAAAATCGGTATGAATGATTAGAGGGTAACATTACCTACAACATATCAAAAACTACTTTTTTTGTCATTGTCAATTTTGACCATATAACACAAATTGACATGCGACCTTGTGTTCATTATGCCCATAGGTGTATGCTAGAAATGATTTTCAGCAAAATCTGAGGCAGTGGCGTGCACAGCACATTGAAAGTTGTTCGGTTCCCCCAAATGGAGTCTGATAAGGAGTGTAAAGTGCGGGCGAAATCAGTCATTTTGGGGGAAATTACTGATTTCCCCTGAATGACCAACAAAAGTGGAGGGGGGCGTGCCCCCTGCCCCCCCCCCCCCCCTTGCGCACGCCACTGATCTGAGGGGATGACCTCTGACCAGCCAACCCATTTGTTGATATGGCATGGAATGACTCACTAACTGATGTTTTTAAAGCAAAGCCTTCTATCTCTCCGAAATGTTGTCCAAGGGTATATTTTCAACATACCTGAAGTTGATGGTGGGGAAAAATGTCTGACATTGGTTTTCAGGGGAATCAAAATGTACAAAAAATGGACTCTGACTGGCGAAAAAATGGACAGTAAACGTATGCTTACTTTTGGAGTTCTGACCCCGCGAAGTTGGTCCTGGATGGACGAATTTGCATTTTGAGGGCCCTATATCTTTTAAAGTATAGGAGTTACAAGTTTTCTGATGCCAGATTTGAATTCTACACAAAAAAGTACCCAATGATGTAGGGGGTTCCTTTTATACATTTATGGACCTCCAAACATGGCCTTTCGCGTCATGACACATTTTATAGGCATGTATGGTGCAGTAAAGGGATTAAGTTTTTGGAAGATATTTTAGATGATGATGGGGAATTTTTAGCCTTGTCACGTTTAAAAGATAAGTTTAATTTGAAGTGTAACTTTTTGGACTACTATTCACTTATTTATGCCATTCCAAATAAATGGAAAAGAAGTGTCAAGAGGGGAGGACAATGATAATATTAATTATCATCTCAGGAGGAGATGCTAGCCAGAATTACGAATACTGTTAAAGTGTGTAAAACCATTAGTGATATCTGTATTAGTAAGCTCTTCAAACCACCAATCGCTGAAGAGAAATGGTCGTATATCTTTGATAATATTGATTTGAATTGGTGTGATATTTATCAAATTCCATTGTCCTCCTCCCGATCGACCCAACTTAGATATTTTCAATTTAAAATTCTTCATAGGTACCTTGGTACCAATAATAATATGTTTAAATTTGGTTATGTTGATTCCAATTTGTGTTATTTTTGTAAACATGAAGTTGAGACTATACAGCATCTCTTTTGGGAATGTAATGTTGTAAGAAATTTCTGGAATGATGTTCAAAATCAAATCATAAAAAAACAGGTTTACCTGGACATGAAGAGTGTTTTGTTAGGTATTCTTGACCCAGATGTGTCCAAATTCAACTTCCTTGTTCTTCATGGGAAAAAATTCATTTATGATGTGAAGTATAAACAAGGTTCTCTAAATATTTCTTATTTTATTAGGAGGCTTAAGAAGACTGCTAAAGTAGAAAAAAGCATGTCATGTACTGGCAAAAGGTTAAATGAATGGCATAAACGTTGGAACTCCATTTTGTAAAATAATTATAATTGTATACCGTATCATGTTTATTGAGTACAAATGCATTGTTGTTTATACATATCACATATCATAATGTTTACTATGATTATATCATTCATGCTACGTTGTATGCAACCTGTTGATAAAATAAAAGCACGGTGTACCTGGTGTATACTGTGGAAAGATAAAAAAAAAAAAACATTTTTACGCTGACCCCCTAAATTTCAAATTGCTGCCACGGGAAAACAAAATGAAGTATGAAGCTCAAATTTTCAGGATTTTACTTTCTCATCAATATCTACCACCACACAGAAAATGAAAAAAAATTGCAAGAGGTGCTGCAGTGCACATCCCTGGAGTTGACATGGATTGGCTCAGTTCACATAGCAATGCGCACGGGTGTCTGAGACAAACTACTACAATTACAAGCTATAGTATTGACAGCACCAATCCGGCTTGAAATGTGGGGGTGTAGAATTGGCCTGAATTGTCAAAAAGTGGCTGAAAAGAAAAAATGGACCATTTCGTTAAACAGTAGGGGGAAACGTTGATCGTATTCTCCCAGTCCCGGCCGACAGCGCACCGCCTTAAGTAACCGCTCGGCCATCTCAACCTCTTGTGTTAAGAAAGGCTGAATCTACCAGTTCATCAACTAATTCTAGTACAAGGAACAGTCATCGGAAATTCTACCAAGTTGATAAATTTTTTATCTGGAAGAAAATTTTTTTTTTTTATTGTTTTCAAAGTGTTCTAACTGAAGAATTTTCAGGTCAAAATTTTAATTGAAATGAACATTTTAATCTAACATTTTTTTAATAATTTCATAATTGAAGATGGCACCAGGATGTTTAACTTTACTGCAATAAATTAATTACTAAAATCCGTTCACAATTCACCATCAAAATAACCAATTTTTAAAACTATCACCATAGCCGAGGTTAGTTTAGATATATATTTTTGGAACATATTTTGTGACAAGGCAGAATGAGAGAAATTAGAGAAAATACTTCAACTGTTAGCAATCACACTGCAGTCTCTTCAATCAGCACTATTGCTGCAAGTTATTTGATTGGTGATTTACTATAGCGCCCACAAAGCTAAGCTATTGCTGTTAATTTATTAGTCTTGGCATTTTACTCAGGCTAAATTCTTCGCTTTATTTGCATTGTGCATGCAGGAATGCAACATAAAATGTGGGAATATTTGAAGAAGTGTTGGCTTTCGAAATGTGTGGAAAAGCCTTGTTGAATGCAACAGTCCATATGTATCACCTCATGAAAATATTCTTACCATTGTGCTCATAAACATTCAATATTATATTTGCGCGGTATAAATACGCTCCATTATTATTAATATTATTATTATTTTGTATAATATTTTTGTCATTTTCAGGTGAGCATCTAATTTTAAGATCAGATCAATTCAGAAGTCTACCTGCTGACAGCTTGCCACACTGCATTGCAATGAGTTCTACAGCACAGGCTAATAATAAAACCCAGCCGTGGAGTCGCGGAAGGGGGTTTAGACCCAAAGGACCTTTTCAGCCAGCCCGTCGACCAGGAGAACCAGGAGGAAATAGCAGTGCACAAGAGATCAAGCAAACCCCTAGTAACCATGGTAACAAACCTAGTAACAATTCGCAGACAAACAACAGTAACCAAGGGAACAATAGTTATGTAAACAACAGGGAGTCAGGTCCTACTCCCAATCAAAAAGAAAGCAGCCTGAGTAATGGTTATCAAGACAGAGGTAGCCACGGTAATAGTTTCCAAGGAAGTAGCAGTACTAGAGACTTTCGGTTTGCGGGTAAGAACCAACAGCAGCAGCAGCAGGGTGGATGTCGTCCAGCCTCAAATCAAGTGCAATCTAGAAACCACAATGGAGCAGGAGACATTCAAGGTAATCAAAACTCAACATCAGGATTCAAGTTTTGAAAATAGCAGGAGAGTGATTTGAATATGTGACACGATCTGGTCCATGGGGCCAAAGGAGACATTTTTGACAATTGAGTTACTGTAATTATTACATTACACATACAATAGACTATCATGTACTGAAAACACCAAAGGTCTAGAATACTTGGTTCTTAAGTTGTGACATTTTTTGATGTCTACTTTTTACTCCATATTTTTACCGTTATCTCAGTTTCAAATTTGCTGCCTTTAGCCTCCATGGACCAGATCGTGTCACATATAATATGTAGATCCTGGGTTTCCCAACCATAAAGTCAGTTTGACCAAATTTCTTCCCACAATACAATATATGCAAGGTGCGCCTAGCAAGTCTGTTAGCACCCCATACACGCAATTCTGTAAGCGTTCCTGTGCGACATACACTTTGGGTTATCCAGGTTACGCAATGATGGTAATATTGGTCAAACTGACTTCCAGTAGAGTAAACCAGGACCCATGTATTGTTCTACTTGTATGATAATTGCAAGAAAAGTGATCACTTGTTACTCTCATTCAAATTCAAAAGCCTAATTATATATAATTAATGTAACATGTATTTGCTATTTGGTGAGTTCTAAATACAGGAAAAATATAACTTAGCAGGAAATAAGATATGAAATAATATGTTTATATTTTGTTCAGAAATACAGGTTGCAATTCAAACAACATTCCATTAGTACTGGTACTAAAAATGTCAAACAGTGTGCATCACATTGCTATGAGTTTGGCAGAATGCCAAATAGCGATTTGTCTCTCTTCATGCCAAACTTGTAACTATATGTAAAGTACTTGAATGTAAGTTCATATGTGCTGGTGATAAACAATTTCTAAACATTTAAACTGAATTTCAGCACAAAAATCCAACTAACCTTGAATTTTTGATGTGTGACACACATCTTCATCAGAAGAAGTCCTAGAATGTTGTGATGGACTTGCCCTTTTGTTGACCATTGGATCAAGAAGAAAATGCCAGAACTAAATCGTGATCAAGGACTGGAATTGCCAACCCTATACAACGCCCTAATTCGACCGAAAGTGGCCAATGGTCAACAAAAGGGCAAGTCCACAACATCCTAGGACTTCTTCTGATGAAGATGTGTGTCACACATCGAAAATTCAAGGTTAGTTGGATTTTTGTGCTGAAATTCAGTTTAAACTTATAGAAAAATAAAGTGACACACCAAGAGGCATGAGAGGACAATAAAGAGTGAACCAACTTCAATTTAGTTGTTTTATTTTGATATTGTGACTATTTTCTTCTCCAATTCAGGTGCTAACAGTAATGAGCCACGGCTTTTAGCAAAGTACACATACAAAGCTAACCCAAACAGTCCACTAGGTGAACCAGAACTGCCTCTTACACAAGGTCAAAAGGTGGCACTAATAGCCAAGCATCCCAACAATGATCAGTGGTGGAAAGTGAGAGCTGATGATGGTAATCAAGGTTATATACCAGCAACATATGTCATGGTAAGTCAACCAAAGAGCACATTCCTCACTTCCTAACAGTAGCTTTAAAAGCTTCAGTGTTTGAAAAATGATTGAACTCAAGATAGGTAGATTGATTCAGTGCAAGTGTTTTGGTACAGCAATATGATACCAGCAAAACTACACCTGTTTTCGGCTGTTGTCCAACATGTTTTGTTGGTGCTGTTGACTGTTTAGGGTGTGTTCATTACATCGGCAGCCAGCCATGCCGTCTGGAACTCGTGTGTGTTACTAGCCATGACTAAGGCGAGACTTTGTGCTTCAGGAACCACCTTGTTTATAGTGAGAGGAGTAAAAACAAAAGGATATCAAGCCTAGCTGAGTGGGGGGAGGCTTATGAGAACATAAAAGAATTTCGTAAATTTTTTTGCCACTATTTTTCATTATCATTATATTCTCCTCGAACAGGCTATAGAAAAAAAGGTTACTGCACTTCCATGGTTGGCGAATCAGTCGAAAGAATATGAGGAGCTACCTGAAGCGAAACGTAAGTGAAATTGATGTAATCAATAGTACTAGGGTTGTATGACTTCACTATTTGGCACCAAATAGTCGCAACTAGTCTACTATTGACGACAATCAAGTTAGCTCAATCAATAAGATGTTTGACTATGGTGCGAGAGGTTGTGGGGGTGTGAGGTTTAACCCCGGCGGTGGTTAGTAGTAGTACGCTGTCGTGTGAAGAAAAAAAATTAGTTTGAAATTCCCCTGGTCACAAGGCATTTGCCTGAGGGGTGTCCAGGTGTCATTTGGACACCCTGTTTTCAATCTGGACACCCTAAAATTCTGATTTTTATAATGAAGTGAATAGGAAGTGGACACCCTGATTTTGTAGAATAAGGTATTGTTGACCATTTTGGACACCCTAAAGACACCCCTCTGGCTAATGCCTTGCCTGGTCAAGGAACTTACTGCTAATTACCTTGTTGTAACCCATATGAAACTCGGGGAGTTGATCCTGGCTGCAAAGATATATTATGGAATGTCTAGGGAGTGCACTTCTTAGCTGCAAGTCCCTGTACTGTTGTTTAGTGGTTTATGGAATGATGTGGGGCTGCAGTGGTCACAACAACCTGAAAAGTGTGCTGAGGCTTGTGGATCAATGTCTGGGCATTGTGCCTGTGAGTAGCGCACTATAAATCACTTCTTTTTTTTATGTGGGATAATGAGAAAAATATGAGCTTTGTGATACCAAAATTTTAATGAAGAAAAATGGGGGATTCGGCTGTCGATCAGAATCTGTGAGGATCATCAAGGCTTCTGCTAGCCTTCAAAAACTCTGCGTCCGATCGGACGCACAACTGTAAAACCTGGTCGGGAAATGTGCGTCCCACAAAATTTTTGTGTCCGTACATGTATGTTAATGTGTTGGGCAACAGGGAATACAAAGCCCCCGATTGCCGGTATTGCATCGCATTACATCGCTGTTTGATGCAAATATTTGACTATTTCCTTTCAGATTCCTGATGAGATTTTAAAGATTTATGTAAATATTATTGTCAATAACAAATTACATGAATGCAAACTTGTTGACAATGTACGATAGTTTAGAAAGTTGTATTTTCAAAAGCTTATCAGTTATCACGTCTCGCTGCCGTAAGAATTTTCATTCATTGACTGGTTGACTGATGACCTGGAAGTGTTGCAAAATGGGAGTGGTTAAATGTGAAAGGTCAATAACTTGTTTACTGATTGGTCCATTGGTTATGAATATTAATTAAGCTTTATTAGGAGAATTAGGAGTGATCAGTCAATGTAATTTTCGCAATTTTTATGATGATGAAGTTGGTAAGCATATAATCACTAATTTTTGGGCTGAATCAACTTGCGTCAGACTGGACGGAACGGGTTGATGAAATTTGTTGAACATTGCGTCCAGCAATACAAAAATGCGTCTGGACGCAAGAATTCGCGTCCAGCGGGAGCCTTGAGGATCATACCAGAGCACTGAATATGTACAGTCTTTGAGCCAGACTATCAAGCCAAACTGTACGGGGATGCCAGTTGTCAGTTAATTGCTTGATTTCCTACGGTACCTTTTGTTACTCCAAATTTCTGCACTTTTAAATTTATAATCAGCCCATTTACAGCCAAAATTTGCACACTTTTTAATGCTTTTCCTGCAGAGTCACTTCAGGCCACTGGCATCCCTGTAAACAAATCTACTAATTTAATTCAATTCAATTCAGAGTAGTTTATTCTAGTAAACTGAAGTCTCATGAAATACTGAATTGATACTTTAGTACAAATTCTGCATCCATATGTTTTGCCTCCCTTGTTTTCCCTTTACAGCCGTGTATAAGCCGTATGTATCGGCATACAACAAGCCAGCCCAGGAAAAAGAGGAACCCGAGGAGAAGAAGCCAAACTTGGACTACTACTGTAATGTGTGTGAAAAACAGCTGAATGGTCCTAAACCGTATGGTGCTCACATGGTTAGCAAAGCTCACAAGGAGGAGGTAGAGTTTGCCAGGGAAAGTGGCAAGATGTGAGGCAGTGATGATATTTGGACACTGTACTGTGACAAGGCCTAAAAAGAAAAATTGTTTGATTGGCGTAACCTAACTTTTTTGTTTTGTTTTTGAAACTAAATTTTTTTAATTAAAAAAAGAGAAGAAATAAAGTTCCAAGCCCGTTATCATACACAATTTACAGCTTTAAAAGTAATAAAAAAAATCCATACCTACCTACCCTGATTTTTTATGTTACACCAATCAAACAAGTTTTTTTTTAGGTCTAATCAATGTCCATCATCTCAGAGACACAAACGGGTGAATTTTTTACTGTTGTTTTGTTTGTGAAGTAAAGCCAAAATAAGGTTTAACATAGTGAGTTTTCTTTCATGATCAGTTATGTGAAACTTAATCTGTGAGCTCACACAGTATATGACACGATGTGCTCCATGGGGGCCAATAGAGGCATTTTTGACAATTGTGTTACTATAATTATTAGCATATACAATAGGTTTATCACACACTGAAAACACCAAAGGTCTAGCATACTTGGTTCTAAAGTTCTGAATTTTGTGATGTGTATTTTCGTATGTAAATGTTTTTTTTCCTCCATATTTTTGCCTCAATTCAAATTTGCCTCCTTTGGCCCCCATGGACCAGATTGTGTCACATATCAGTTGGGAAACAAACCCAAAGATCACTGAACACCTCTGAATGTAACATACATGTATAACTGTACTTTATTTTATCTCAAGTTTAGTGTTTATTTCACTGATTGCAGTATCTCATTAATATAAGGGCTGCTTGTCAGCATGCTTATTACTGACATCACCTCCAATCTGTAGTTCCATTAAAAGTTCCATCACATCCCCCAAATCTGGATTGTAATGGGAAGTGGGTCTCAATGATATGAAATCAACATTTTACCCCTCTCCCTCTCTAAGGAAATAAACTACTTTCATTAAGGGCTGGGGTATGAGCGTTTGGACAGTATTTATTGTGGGACATTAGAGCACATCAGACATATCGAATTGCATTCTGAATACGAAGAATGTCATTCTGATATCAAATAATTTTGATTTTTTGAAATTAGCAATTTAATACACATTTTATGGCAAATCATTAAAATTGATATTTTTGATATTTAACAGTACTTGAAGTAAACTTTATAAATCTGATGATTTATACTTAAAGTGTATGTAGGTGGGATGAAAAGCCGACGATCAATTGAAAATTCTGACCTTTCGTATTGAAGATATGGATTTTTTTTCACAAAACACCAAAAAAATTAGGTCTTTTGGGAAAAAAATCCATATCTTCAATATGAAAGGTCAAAATTTTCAATTGACCGTCGACTTTTTCCTGCTACATACACTTTAAAATATGTCATTAGATTTATATAATTTACCGAGGACTGTTATATATCAAAAATTTGAAAAATATCAAATTTTTATAATTTGTCATAAAATTTGTATTATATTGTGATTTTCAAAAATGAAAATTATTTGATACCAGAAAGACATGCTTCGTATTCAGAATGCAATTCGATAGGTCTGAGGTGCTCTCATGTCCCACAAAAAATACTGTCGAAACGCAATAAACGCTCTCATTTTAGATCCCTTAATAGTACTGTATTAATCTTTTGGTTTGTTCCTTTTACCCATTGCACTAGTGCTACTAACTAAACATTTTGGATCATGCTCCATGTCAAGAAGTTAACCCTAGGATTTGCTTTAATATGGGTTGATCTGTTCTCTCTGAAGAGTAAAATAATCATAGTTAAACTTTGTTTGGCTTATAGTTGGCACAACTTTGGATTTGTTACTGCGCGCGTCAGTAAAGTCCAAATTTACATTCCTGTAAATTCATATAAGCGTGTGCCAATCATGCATTACGCGAAACACAACTGGACTAGGCGCTCTGCTGAACTGCATGCCCTCCATTCTATATGATTCAAATGATTCCATATGAATCCATGATGTTGTGAGTCTTTGTCAGTTATAAGCCAAACAAAGTATGTGTATAGCGGTTACTATAGCCTTATCTAAACAGTTGAATTGATCTTTCAATATTTCTAAAACTACTTGAATTCAAGTGTTTGAAGACTTCAACTAAATTGTTCCACCTGTTGATACATTATAAAACCAGTTACCATTTGTGAAAAAAAAACATTCCACCCAACTCAACAAACTTTTCTTGTATTAAATAGTAGATGTAGAAATAATACCTGTTGCCTTGCCTGTAAGCTTTAATTATTTTAACACCAAAATATATTTTGTCTTGACACGTTTATTGTAAAACAGGGCATACCACTTTCCGGATTGAGCATTTTCCTTGTGTCTGGTCCCATCAGGACCCAGGTGTGTCTCTTCACGGAGCGACCTTTTATAAACCCAAGTGCTACCATGACAAAGTTTAAAGAAGTAAAATAAGATGACTTGAGATAAAATTGGGCAAAAAAATAAAGATTGTTTGCTTGTCCTCCTACAACCGACCATCCTAAACGTTTTTTGAAAAACTGTTTGTGAAAAAGATTTCATTACGTATACTCCATCGAAAAAGATGTCAGACATGAAGAAGCTCAAAAAAACTTTTGTGTCTCAAAATCAAAAAGTTAATGTTCGCCACTGTCTGATATACCAATATTATAACACAGCTACATCATCACATCTTTTCAATTTGCAATAGACCTTGAATGTATATGACCTTGTGTATTTGAGAAAGTAGTTTGTACAAACAAAAGTGTCATTGACAAGAATTGAAGCTTATGTCTGCAGTCTGTAGACGAGTTGCAGACCTGAGTGAGAATGCATGGCCACTTTTGGAGAAAAAGGGAAAAAAATACTTGCCAACTGACCAACCCATATCTATAAAAAGTGGTCTACGGACAAGCAAACAATATTTTTTTTTTGCTTTACCTCATGACAAATGAAAGGTAATCATTTAATGACAGTTCATATGATTCAGGCAAATCATGATCTATTGTTCCAAGCTTAGTTTTGAACTTTGAACCTCAATGTTTTTCACCTGAAGCTATGTTCACTTTGTGTCCATTTCTCATGACATTCACAGGTGCTTTTTGCTAAATTGATACTGCTTTGTGTTACCATCAGTATAATAATTCACATTGTAGCCTAAGCCCTCCTGTAGATCTTGAATGATATTTAGCCACAAATATCTAAAGGTACTTTTAAGGAAGGAGGATATAAATTCAAAAGGAAAAATCTGCTATATAAAATTTACAAATGTATGCGTACATAGCAATGATTACACCGTGACTGACTTCGGCTGGTCACAGAGGGCAGTACAAACATTTATTAGGCGTCTTGTTGTAGTTGCAAATTAGTGTGCTCTTGTATTTCTTTTTTAACCTTATCTTGTATATTTTTTTTTACATAATATTATTATATTTTATATCCTTTTTAGTTTTAGGTCTAGACTACTGATCATTTTGTTTGCATAGTGCAGCAAAATAACTTGTAGCTGTATAATAGGTTATGTAAATCCAGTTTTTTAAAGTCATGTAGATTTCACTAACTGGCCAGTTTAAGTATCATGAAAGAAAGGCTAAAGCCTGCTAGTGGTTGTTTTCTGGATGAGGCACAAAACTAGTTAAACTACAATGTTTTGATTCCGAATGTTTACTACCCAGAGAAGATATTTTATGCTTCCCATAATGCATTTCTCCCATTCCAATTTCCGTACCGATCTTATATGCAGTGCAACTTGGGTTGATAGTGACAAAATGTACCTCAATGAACAGAGCTGAGAGCCATCCAGAACTTGCCAAATGTTTATTTCTTGACTATCGACCCATGTTTAGCCAGGCTATTCTCAAAATTAATACAAAGGGAACCTGTAAAAAGTAATGGCAGTGAATTTGATGAAATGAGATGATGTATCATGTTGCAAAGGATTCTGGGAAGGGTAACATATCTTCTCTGTGTACTACCAACCTGATGAGTATTTTCAAGAAAGTGAGTGTACAAGTTTGATATTTCGGACTCCGGAGTTCCCAGAATGGAGGTAAAACATTATCACAGTAATTTTGTTCAGTGGACTACTTCCAATTCCAGAAAAATATGTTAAGAATAGTATCATGTTTTGCCAAATGAAACATAGCTAAATTCTATGCCTTTAGATAGTTAGTTGGTAATAAAAGTCAAATTTTAATATTTGGCCAGTTTTTGGAAATAATGGCCATATGATTGAAAAACCACGTGTTCATGGAGTGCACTGACTCCAGTGTGTGATTGGTTGTTTACGAATTTCCCACCACCTACCGAAACTTATGTGGAATGAAGCTGATCAAGTGTTATTGCTTTTGCTTGGCATTCAATTTTTCATAATCCGATTCAAAAATGTAAATTTCACATCTACTTCACCCTTTTCGTCATCAGTTGACTAAAATCAATCATTGCAGTTCTCCAACGAATCCCTGCTGATATGAAGTATGATTATGCAGATATGAAAGCAAGTATTTGATTGAATTATGTCATGAATTATTTTGCATCACATTGGTTGAGTAAAATTAGACTTTGTACACTTCCTTCTTGTAATCACTGCACAATAACAATTGCCAAAGGTTTTTACTGCTGATTTTGAAACTGTTGATCAAAAACTGTTATTAAGAGTTCACTTTAAAACCCCTACTCTGATTAGCTTGTAATAGGCGGGACTTATAACATCGCAGATTGATATAGAATGGTGTACACATAGGTGGGCACAGCACCTATGTGAACTGCGCTTTGTGGGACTGACACCCGCTTTTGTGAATTTACGTGGGGAGTAACAAAAAGCAAAAAATATTTGCCTATTACAAGCTGATCATTGTTTGTACGCACTAACCTACATGTATTGTAAGACATCCGTTTCATCTTTTTATGAAAACATTGTGTAAAATATATTATGTTTATTGTTTCTTGTACATTACTTATTTTATTAAAGGATATTGTTTGATATTTTACCAAATGTAATGATTCAATTTTGATTATTTTTGCTTAGTTCTGCAAATTGGTCATAAGATATAAGAATATGTTTCTAGCAAGTAAATTTAGCGAGGATCAACACATTTTCACAGATGTTTTGGGTAAATTGCACAATTAAAGAATTGCACAATTAAAGATTTGGTATGGTAAATATGTGCTTACCTTATTTTAAAGACAAAACTATTAATTTGGTGAATGGACAATCAAAAACCGAATGGAGCTGGGCTTTGTTGAAGTTGCTTTAAATCACTAAATATAACATGTCATTTTAATTCATCTTAGCATCATTTACATACATTCATGTATTGCTCTGCACAAATGAAAAATGACTCTTTGACATGTTGGGTTCAGGAACATTAAATTTCTGAAAAACATTGGTCAGTGGCATGGAGTAGCATACATGTACTGATTTCATTTAAATGAATGGATTTCAATAACAAGGCAAAACATTTGATCTATTACATGTATAAATGATTATGTCAATATTTTATTCTAAAGCATAATAACCAATATTCACCAACTAGTTTGAAGTGGTGACATTACATTACCAGACCTACAAGTATACTGTAAAAGTAGAAATTTTCGCGAGGTTTTTATTTTCGCGAATTTCACGAGTGGACATAAAATCGCGAAAATAAAAACTTGCTAAAATAACCTTTTGCATTAGGTTTCTATTGTATCAATATCAAAACCGCGAAATTTAATTCTCGTGCAATTGACAACATCTTCAAAATCGCGAAAATATTGACTTTTACGGTATGTACTGGTAGTAAAAACATTGCTCACATTCTATTGAAAGTGATGCCACAAAATACATATAGATACATAATGGATACATGTATACAATGTAGAATTCACAACCTCATCATTATTGAGTACTGGGGATAAAGGGCATCCAGGAACTCTAAACTATACGGTGTCTTATCTCAAGAAAGCCATGTTGGATTCTACAGTGGCAGATTCAAAACAGTGCATTTATGCCGGTTTATAAATTTATACAAATACTATGTTGCATATTGCAAGATTAAGTTAAATGATTGATTGCACAGAATATACATGGTAAAAGCTTATTCACACTAAGCAAATGTTCACTAGAAATTTTCTTTTGATTGTTACTTGTTGAATTATTATATAATATAATCTTGCCATTTTCCAATTCATACTTCCAGAGCTGACCCACATTGTACAAGGAAAGGGTGGAATGTGCTTTATAAAGCATGCCATTCATTCATTCAAGGACCAGTCACTAGTGTTGGTGTATCATGGGTAATATGGACTTCTCACTGATTAAAATAGGCAATCCTTATTATTTTGTGATACATCGCTTACAAAACCTTACTGTTCATTCTCTGCTTTAGTGTCTGAATCCTCAAGATTTGTGTCATCCATTACATTACCTTGGTTACTTATAGAGACTAACTCATCATCTATAAGGTCATCAGGGTCACCATTATTAGAATCTTTAGTGACACTTTCAGGTTCCCTGTCATTGTCAGGAGTGGGATTAGAATGGTTTCCATTGTCATCTAAATTGACAACATCATCATCATTGACCACTTCAGATTTGGTAGGTTTACCAGAATCTGACATAGTATTATCCTTGTCCTCAACAGATGGGATTTGAGCACTGGAATCTTCAGGTATACCAAACCCTGAAGTTCCTTCAGGAGTATCAGAACCTGCCCTAGTATTATCCTTGTCATTGACAGATGGGATTTGAGCACTGGAATCTTCAGATGTACCAAACCCTGAAGTTGCTTCAGGACTACCAGAACCTGCCCTAGTATTATCCTTGTCATCGACAGATGGGATTTGAGCACTGGAATCGTCATGAGTACCAGAATTTGAAGCTGCTTCATTATCATCGGATTTTTCATTTGGACTATCTGCAAAATGAACTCCTTTACCTTTTGTCTCTTTTACATCTGATATATTCTGTACATTTGTCATTTCTTTGTTATCATTATCTTGAGATGTATTGTAATCTTGTCCCTGAGATTCTTGCACTTGTTTAGTGTCTTCCCTGTCATTATCATCACCCCTGGGGTGCTTCCCATCATCATATCCATCATGAGTTGTGTCTTGTGCCCCATCAACCTCAGATATTATATCCACAGTCTTTGCAGATGGATTTCGTACCAAGCTACTCGAAGGTACCATGTGTTGACCACTTTCATTTGCACTTCTTCCTTGACCGACTCCTCTGACTGAAAACTCCCTCGAGATTTGCTTGAATTTGTATAAGATACATAGGAAGAGGATATGACCGATGAGCCTGTGGTGTAAGAATGCTTATCCTTTATCACTTGTGGTGGTGGTGGATCTGGTGGCTTGACTAGTGTGTAATGTTGCCTTCCATTATGCTTGTATGCTACCACCATCTGACCTCGCTTTTGAGCTACAGAGTGAAGGAAGCTTGAGCGGCTTTCAATACCTGAAGAGAAATGACAAAAATATTTTAGAAGAAAAAGCTTGAGAGATGCTTGTATTTGAGATAACCATCAGCTTTATATTCAGATGCATGCAGTCTGGTCATTTTAGCAAAGGAGGCAAAACCCTCACCATCTAAATTATGTCCTGGCTGTGGAGGGGAATCGAAATCCAGAAGGACTGATTTAACACATTACCATCATACTTTGATCTGACAGATTTCCTGATGGGGAAGTCTGCTCTTACCTCTGCCCCTTCCCAGTGATGTCCCTGGTGATATTCATCATAATATGTAATCATTGCATCATCTTGAATGCTACTTTTGACTTTGAGGACCTCAAGTACATCCATCCAGTCATGTTTTAGCCACATTGTGATGTAATACCAGCCATCATATGCTTGCATGGTTGGATATATCTGCATTTTTGGTTTACCTCTCTGGTCTTTCTGTCAGACAAGAATGACAAAACTCACCTGATTCTGATCTAGTTGTACGCACACTTCTCTCCTTGCGGGGACTCTCTGGAGGACTATCTGTGTCTCTGGGACTCTTCCATGCAAACCAGTTACTGTTAGGTCCTGGCGATGTTGGCAGTAGCATTCGTGGAATAGGCTTATCATTTGAAGCTGATGTCCAATGAAGATCGGTTGAACCAGCAGCTTCTAGCCGGGCTTCTAGTCTTCCAGGAGCTGAAGAAGGAACTGTTTGACTTCTTCTCTTTACGCACATACCCTGGTATAAAAACAATGTCAAGACATCAAAATTTTGAAACTTCTACTAAAAGATGCAGACAAGTTTAAGTGATCACTGATTAGTCAAGGTATTTCAATGTTCTGAAGATTCCACACTGACAACAAATAAATCTGTTTGCTTCTTACTATCAAATACAGACTCTTACTACAAATACAGAGAAGAGAATTTGACATGACCGAGAAAAATTAAAAAATTAAAAGTATGATTCTGTCGTTAATTTCTTAGGCAGAATTGTTTGATTTTTCTTGGTCTCGAGATTGTCAGCCATCATGTTTTCTTTGGCACTTCAACACTTGGATCCTTTTCAGATAATCTCGACACACTTGGGGAGGCGCGAGCTGTAAGGACCATGCTGCATAAACTCACCTTGTAACTGGTGGTACCATCGTTATTTCTAACAGCATTAGCAAGGAATGTCATCTGAGCATAAAGACTTGGTAGACTTGTAGTATTACGCATCCCATAATTGGATTCAGAGTGTAAGATCCGAAATGGCCGGGGATTTGTCACTGCTCTTCTGTATAAAGGTTTCGGATTCTTTGAAACGGGAAGTGGCGGCTCCTCTGGGGGGTTCAAACGACCCTGTGATTGGAATATAAATGGATTAAATAGTGTATCTCAAAAGGGCAATTTTAGTCTTCTGGATTGATCACTAGGTACACCATGAAATAATTAATCGGCAATCTTTTCCAATTAGAGCATGTACCCAGCAAACACAAAAATGTTTTGAAAATGTTATAATCGTATCATAAACACCTTTAATTTTATTCACAACGTTTTAATAACATTAAAATGTTATTGTAAAATATTTTTTGCAAGCATTAATCAACTCTTAATGACATCGAGTTTTCAAAAATGTTTTTGGAACATAATTAAAATGTTTTATACCCTTATATATTACAACATGTGTTTGCTGGGGAATCGAGTTCCGAAATCATTTTTGCGAGGAAAATGTTTTTGGTTTCTTTTGAAAGATGTAAACTAAGCTAATTAAATCTTATGATATAATAATGAAATATTTGAAAATGACAATTACTTGATAATGAAAGTATTTGATAATGAAATATTTTGCTGTGTGATCAAAAATGCACGAGCTTTCAAATTCAGCAAATGCGTTTACAAGTAGGCCTATACACATTTTTAACCAGTTTTAAAAATAATGCAGGCCTACCCAACAAACATGTTCTTAACACGTTTATTCAAACCGTTTTAATAACATTTAAATGTCAGATGAAGATCATGAATACGTTTTTAAAACGTTATTGTAAAATATTTGGGGGCACACAATTTTGTCAACAGTTAAATAATATTCTGTTAGAATGTTTTGCATCACGTTTTCAAAAATGTTTTGTTAATGTTATTTTAATATCAAAATACGTTTTTATACCCTTCATAATATAACCAGTCATTTAAGCCTTTTCTGTCAAACGTGTTTTTGCCAAGTGTGTAAACCAACACAAAACGTTTTACAGGAAACATTTAAATGTCTAGTTATGTGAGGGTATAAAAACGTTTCAATAACATTCAGGAAACATTTCTGAAAACTTACTGCAAAACATTCTAACACAATGTCAAAATATTTTCCAAAAATGTTTGCCAGAAATATTTGTCAATATCATTTTGACAACATTTTAAAATGTTGTTAAAGTGTTGATTTTTTTTTCATATAAAACGTTTTAAAATGTTTTCAAGGCCTTTATGTAACCTAACATTTAATTATTAAAACGTTTCGACCAAACCAAAACGTGTTTATAACGTTTTAAAAACATTTTTGTGTTTGCTGTGTAGTCTCGTGTATTGAGTGATTAATGCGAATGTGTTTATACCAGTACCTTTTCTCCCTTGATATTTCGATAGAGGAGTGGTCCCCGGGGGGGGCACTCACATGTTAAGGTGGTACGGGTATGTGCGGCGCTCAATTAAGGGTCCCTTTTTCAGGCTCTCCGGCAGTTCCTTAAGCCCCACATTTGGATCTGCTCCAGTTCTTTGAGCCTCAAACTCTGACAATTGTAGCTCTTTAAGCTCAAATTTGGAAATAATTTAGAAATTTTTAGCTCAACAGCCTATAATTTGGCCCTAATTTCAGTTCTTCTATTTTGCCCGAAAATCAGTTCTTAGTTCCCAAAGTTCGGCGCTCCGCGCCGCACACCCCTACCAAAATTTAAGTTGAGTGCCCCCCCCGGGCCCCGGGGGAGTGGTCTTTCCATAGTTTCTTACCTTTTCTGCCTTGTTGTATATGTCGATGGAGGAGTGGTCTTTCCATAGTTTCTTACCTTTTCTCCCTTGTTGTATATGTCGATGGAGGAGTGATCTTTCCATAGTTTCTTACCTTTTCTCCCTTGTTGTATATGTCGATGGAGGAGTGATCTTTCCATAGTTTCTTACCTTTTCTCCCTTGTTGTATATGTCGATGGAGGAGTGATCTTTCCATAGTTTCTTACCTTTTCTCCCTTGTTGTATATGTCGATGGAGGAGTGATCTTTCCATAGTTTCTTACCTTTTCTCCTTTGTTGTATATGTCGATGGAGGAGTGGTCTTTCCATAGTTTCTTACCTTTTCTCCCTTGTTGTATATGTCGATGGAGGAGTGGTCTTTCCATAGTTTCTTACCTTTTCTCCCTTGTTGTATATGTCGATGGAGGAGTGGTCTTTCCATAGTTTCTTACCTTTTCTCCCTTGTTGTATATGTCGATGGAGGAGTGATCTTTCCATAGTTTCTTACCTTTTCTCCCTTGTTGTATATGTCGATGGAGGAGTGGTCTTTCCATAGTTTCTTACCTTTTCTCCCTTGTTGTATATGTCGATGGAGGAGTGGTCTTTCCATAGTTTCTTACCTTTTCTCCCTTGTTGTATATGTCGATGGAGGAGTGGTCTTTCCATAGTTTCTTACCTTTTCTACCTTGTTGTATATGTCGATGGAGGAGTGATCTTTCCATAGTTTCTTACCTTTTCTCCCTTGTTGTATATGTCGATGGAGGAGTGATCTTTCCATAGTTTCTTACCTTTTCTCCTTTGTTGTATATGTCGATGGAGGAGTGGTCTTTCCATAGTTTCTTACCTTTTCTCCCTTGTTGTATATGTCGATGGAGGAGTGGTCTTTCCATAGTTTCTTACCTTTTCTCCCTTGTTGTATATGTCGATGGAGGAGTGATCTTTCCATAGTTTCTTACCTTTTCTCCCTTGTTGTATATGTCGATGGAGGAGTGGTCTTTCCATAGTTTCTTACCTTTTCTCCCTTGTTGTATATGTCGATGGAGGAGTGGTCTTTCCATAGTTTCTTACCTTTTCTCCCTTGTTGTATATGTCGATGGAGGAGTGGTCTTTCCATAGTTTCTTACCTTTTCTCCCTTGTTGTATATGTCGATGGAGGAGTGGTCTTTCCATAGTTTCTTACCTTTTCTCCCTTGTTGTATATGTCGATGGAGGAGTGGTCTTTCCATAGTTTCTTACCTTTTCTCCCTTGTTGTATATGTCGATGGAGGAGTGGTCTTTCCATAGTTTCTTACCTTTTCTCCCTTGTTGTATATGTCGATGGAGGAGTGGTCTTTCCATAGTTTCTTACCTTTTCTCCATTGTTGTATATGTCGATGGAGGAGTGGTCTTTCCATAGTTTCTTACCTTTTCTCCCTTGTTGTATATGTCGATGGAGGAGTGGTCTTTCGGTAGTTTCTTACCTTTTCTCCCTTGTTGTATATGTCGATGGAGGAGTGGTCTTTCCATAGTTTCTTTGCACTTAACTTTGATCTTCCATGAGTAATTTTAGGCAGAGATGATGACGATGACGACGTCGGCGATGGACGAGACATTATCTCATGACCATTATGTGAAGGTACTCTGTCAGTTTCTTATGGTCCTGTTTAAAGAGAGTGGATTGAACATTAATTGATCAATACATTAACTTTTAAGTTAAGAAGTTAAAACTAAGTTAAGAAATTAAAACTCTTCAGCATGGGCTTTTCCAGGTAAATTATGCCCTTCCCCATAGAGGATATCGGGGGGGGGGGCACATCAAAAAAATTGGTGGGTATGTTCCCCCAGAAGAATTTGCGAGCTGGCAGCTAAAGTGGGTCTTTTGGAGCTGCAAACAAGTAAAATTTGGACTTTTGGAACTGTGAACAATCAAAATCAAGGGTGCTTTTTGGTTGAAAATCGACTGGAGAGGATATGGAAACTTGTTGCTCCAAGAAATCCTCACATTAAGGGATTAAGAGCATGGAAAGTTTGGAAATCCGATAACGAATGTGTTCAAGGGGTTGAGGAGTAAAATTTTGATCAGGAAAAAAATGGATTTCCATTAGCCATCCCAAAAAATTTCTGGAATTCCAGGAGCCAAAAAATGTTTGGAAATCCATGTAACAGTATTATTTTAAGGTGGTTGGAATAAGATTTTGATCAGAAAACTGAAATAGATTTCCATTATTTAGCCATCCCAAAATATTTCTGGAATTCCAGAAGTGAGGAAGAAATTCTGGAATTCCCAAATGAAAGACAAACTAGGACATAGAGGAATAGTATAGAGTATGGCCAACAATATTTTGTTTGTAAAATGGGGAAAAACTGGAATCTCAATAAATTATTCTTTCTGACTTGGGAGGGTATAGAATATCTGAAGGCCCAATGTGCTATAGGTTCTTTGATATTTTGATCCGCATGGAATGGATCTTGAATCCTACATCATCAGATCGGAGTGGGATGGATGGATGGAGTTTGTGTTGGTTTTCATTTATGTATTCTTTGTCGTTTTTATTGATTGCAGATGATATCTGAGACTATTATACCTGATATTCAGGTATAATAGTCTTCAGTCTTCAGTCAGTTCACTCCAAGAAAGTTTGAAACTTGTCCATGGAGACTTCACAAAGTGCAGTTGTGTAGGTGCAGATATACAAAGTGCGAGTAAAAATCCTCTTCATCTCTTTTAGAGGCGATGATGGGTGGTAGTGGGTTGGAGATCCCGCACTACCGGAAGAGCCACAGCTTGGAAGACAGCGACAGATGGTGATTCAACTGCTTCCTGGGGTAGCCTATTCCAGATTGGTATAGTTCTTACATAAAATGAGTACTTGTAAGTATCTCTGGCAGCTGGAACAGGATGATATCTGAGATGGTGACTTTTTCTTCCGGAGGTAGGATGCAACTGGACACATGGCGGGAACTGTAAGTTGATCTGCTGGTAATGTATTTTGAAGAACATGGTACATTGGGACATCAAGCGTCTGGTGGCTAGTAGATCCAAGTCAAGTTGGCTGAGCAGAGGTGTAATGCTTGTGTATCTACCATACTCTCCACAGATGAATCGCACTGCTTGTCTCTGGATGGCTTCCAACAGTTTGATGTCTCCTTCAGCATACGGACTCCATGCTGCTGTGCCGTACTCAAGTTGCGGACGCACTAGAGCCTGGTATGCACGTAGTTTGACGTTTCTAGAGCAGGGTCCAAGGTCTCAGGATGATATTATGTGCAATTAAGATACAGTTTTTACGTGTCACGTGTCTTGTCATGAACATTTATTATATATTTTCACTTTAAACTATAACCATGCACACGCGACATCAAGTTTCAGATTGACGTAGGCCTATTCCCGGGCCTATTCCATGTATTTTAATATAAAAATACCCAAGATTCAGACAAGACATAACTAGCGAGAACAAGTATACTCCCGCTAGCACCTTATATATTAATGTTTAGGCTAAACTGCACGAATCACGCGTCCTTATTATTTAGTTTTTCTATTATGTCGGTCTTTGTGTAAGTCAGTTCAAGATGCATTACAATTATTTCAAATCGGAATATACATACACTCACCTTTTAAATGAACCAGTCTGCAAAAGTACATATCTGTTCTGCATTACACTGTTGCTAGTCCAATATACTGAACTCGGAAGAGTAATGTTAGGCTACTGTTTAGTTGATTTATTGGAGTCAAACACATACATGTATCTGCCAATAATTCTATCCATAGATAAACACGTTATATCAATAATAAAATTGCACACATAGATATAATTGACTCCATGACAATACAGTGCTAATATTCCATTTTATTATTCCTATTCATTGCACCTGACTTCCTTTCATTGGAGTGATATTGGTAAATACTGACAGCCTTTCAGCCTCAGACATTCAAGTGTTTACATGCATATCCTCTATTCAGAGATCAAACAATACCATTTTCGATTTATTTGATTGACTGTTTTTATCGACAACACGTTCGAATGTAATATGCTCGAAAACAAAATCGCCGGCACCAAGTTGAAAAAACAAAAGGTCAAGTTTTAATTTGTTATATTGAAAACTGGGTTAAGAAATGTCATAAAAGAAATAATTTTACATCCCAGGACCTACGTTTTCACAGTTTTTTGTAAGCAACAAATTCTTATGAAACTATTTTAAACTGTTGCGATTTGGTAGTTCACAGCATCTTGCGAATGGAGTGAGCTTTGGCAAAAATTGCATTGATCATTTCATAGCGAGTGTGTAGAAGAATTCAAATATCACAGATATACTTTTGTAGGTCCTGTGGTTCTTAGGACTTTATGTTTTAAGAGTGCTGAAACAACAACATAACTTACAACAATAAATTAAGCAAGTTTTCAAAGTACATACGATTTTTAGAATGAAATTTTGCAAAACATCAAAGTGTTATTAGGCCTACTTATTTTTCATCAATATATTGATTTAGATAATGAAAGTCGATTTTTTTTTTGGCTGCTTCGACCAACACCTCGTACTCTTTATGTCATTTCTGTCAATTTCACCGGGAATTTCGCTCACTGTTGCCAAATTAATGAGGCTCAGCAAGTGTAAGTGGTACGTTGAAAAAGGTCAAAATTAGATTTTGCCAGAAAATATGTTTTCTATTTTTATGTTTTCCTATACTTGACTTTGCCTCCATGAGTGTGACTCGCCTGTAGGCCTATACCTATTTCATGCATGGTTAACGGTTGCCGAATTGTCAAATTTATACAGTTCAATTTCATATAGGCCTAAATATTATATAAAAAGATAAAACAACAGATATCCACATTGTTTCGAATTCTTTTGATTCGATCATAATTGCAAACTGACAGTAGGTCAATAGTTTCCGATTATCGTATTATGATAGCACTCTGCAGGAGGAGGAACTTTGCCCTCAGGGCTATTAGTGCTCAATAGGGCGTCCATAGCAACCGTGTTGGCATTTATAGTGCTATCTGCCATTGTGCATAGATTTTAAATGCATTGTGTCAGAAGAAATGATAAAAGGAGATACAAGGATAGGCTTAATTATTGTATAAAATGAGGCAAATAATTTGGTATATATGTCATGTCCACCAAAAACAAGAGATTGAGCATGTTAAGGGATGGGGTATGAACGTTTGGACAGTATTTATTGTGGGACATTAGAGCACATCAGACATATCGAATTGCATTTTGAATACGAAGAATGTCCTTCAGATATCAAATAATTTTGATTTTTTGAAATTCGCAAAGTAATACACATGGCAAAAAATGATTAAAAATTAATAGTTTTGATATTTAACAGTACTCGAAGTAAACTTTTTAAATCTGATGATTTATACTTAAAGTGTAGGCCCTATACAGGGGCGTAACCAGACCTGACCTTCCGGGGGGGGCGCAAGATTGAAAAATTTCCCAATTTTGACCAAAAGTTGTATTATTTATGTGCGCATCGCGAGCGGCTTGCCGCGAAGTGATAAACAGGTGGGGTCCAGGGCCCGCCTTAGGGCCCCTGGTGGGGTCCAGGGCAAAGCCCCTCAGGGGGGGTCAAGGGGCTCCCTCCGCCCCTGAAGCTCATGGTTTTTGGCATATTAGAAGCTAAAAATCCAATGTTCAGAGTACAAAATTTCACAATGAAAGTAGTATCGATCGTCTTCCCTCTTTCTTTCCCTTTTCTCTTCTCCTTCCCTTTTCTCTTCTCCTTCCCTTTTTCTTCCCTCTTTTTCTTTTCTTCTTTCCCCTTTCTCTTCTTCCCTCTTTTTTCCCCCTTTTTCTCTTCTCCTTCCCCTTTTCTCTCTCCTCCTTCCCCCTTTTCCCCTTCCCAATTTTGCTCTTCTTCCCAGTTTTTTTGTGTCCGGGGGGGGGGCAGCTTGCCCCCCGGCCCCCCCACTGGTTACGCCACTGGCCCTATATTATATGTACGTGGGATGAAAAGCCGACGACCAATTGAAACTTTTGACCTTTCGTATTGAAGATATGGATTTTTTTTTTAAACACCAAAAAAATTAGGTCTTTTGGGGAAAGAAATCCATATCTTCAATATGAAAGGTCGAAATTTTTAATTGATCGTCGGCTTTTTCTCCCAGCATATATCATTAGATTTAGGCCTATAAAATTTACTTCGAGGACTGTTATACAGGGTGTCCCAGAAAAAAATTACCGGGCGAACAAATTTGAACGTAAGTCGAGAAATAGACATAAGAATCCAAAAATCTAAACATCAGCGTGTAGCCCATCTTATTCTGCATCTTATACGCCAATATCGCTGGAATCGGTTGACTGATCGCGACGAAATGAGCGATTACATAACGCATGTGTCAATTCACGTCATTCCAAGTTTGAAAGAAAGATCATTCAACATATTGCACACTAGTTGTTAACTGTCAATGGGCTCCATATTTTCTTCTGTGAAATCCTCGTTTTTTTAAACAATCTGTTTCTTGCAAAACATTTAATTAGGTTTTGTTCAAATTTGAAAACCTGCATGATATTGAAAATGAAAGCTTGCATATAAGATGATGCTCGGTACTTGTTTTTTCTCACACACATTAATGTTTTGGAATATTTCCAAGAAATTGTAATGCAAAGTTTAAATCTTTTAAAACTTAAACAGTAATAATGTTGCATGGTATCAAAAATCACACATAAAGCTGTAAGCACTTGGTCATTGTTATTCTTGTCTCAAATGTTCTTTGGAAAGTTAAAATATAACATATTTGCACAACATAAAGAATTGAAGTTGGAAAGCTTCCAATTGCAGAAATCAAAGTTTTACGGACAAACTGTTATTCATCATCAGTGAAAGCATGAATGACATAACACCGTCCGATTATAAAATAGATAATATGGACTAAATTTAATGAGATACACACACTTTAGGCAGCGGTGAGCGAGTATGAAAAAAGTGTCTGTTGATCAAACTTGGAATGAACTGAATTGATGCACACATTATGTAATCGTTCATTTCTTCGCAACCAGTCAACCGAATCAAATAAAATTTTTGTATGTGATGCACAACAAAATAAGCTATGCGCTACATTTTAAATTTTTTGATTCTGATGCCTATTTCTTGACTTACGTTCAATTTTATTTGCTCGGTAATTTTTTCTGGGACACCCTGTATATCAAAAATGTGAAAAATATCAAATTTTAATAATTTGTCATAAAATTTGTATTATATCGTGAATTTCAAAAAATGAAAATTATCTGATATCAGAAAGACATTCTTCGTATTCAGAATGCAATACCATGATACGATAATGTCCCACAAAAATACTGTCGAAACGCTCAATTTCGCTCAAAACGCTCATTCCAGTGATCTCTTAAGAGACCGGGTATTATTTATGAGGAGAAGACCATTCAAAAGATGTCAGCGTCTAATTCATGCCTAGCCTACCTGGTTTAGAAAAATGGATACCTGACATATTTTGGACTTTATTTTTGGTGTTAAAAAAATTATTATTCTAATTTCTATCATTGGCTTAAGATTTTCAACGTTGGGGCGGGGGGACTAAAAATTGACAATTTTGGTGGGCTACCTTGGTGCCCCCCCCTGGGAGTCAAAACACCCATTTTCCTTCTATTTTATCACAATTTTTTAACTTCACCTGGGATTATGTGGGGGGCCTGACAGGTATTCCAGTCCGCACCAAAATTACCGAGGGTTGAGCCCCCCCCACCAAGCCCCCCGCTCCTAAGCCTATGTCTAGTCATTATATTTTTTTCTATTGAAACTTCCGTACGTAATGTGGTATAGGCCTAATATTACCTTCGGACGACAAGGTTAAATCATCGAAATATAATAAATGTTATTTAAGGTGGTACTACATTGATAAATTCAAGTCGTGTCTATATTTTCGCATTTTTTCTCTAAAAATAATAACACACTGGCAACAAAACTGAGTTATCTATGGGCAAGGAATCCAGTTACTGCACTCGAATTTCAGTGACTCAATACAAGCGGTGCGTTATTTATGATAAGAAAAGAGGTAGGCCTACCACTAGAATGTATTATTTTCTTAACATATATAAATGATGAACCACTTGTCTTGAATCACTGAAATGTCAGTGACGTAAATGATGGTAACGTAAATGAAAGTACCAAAATGTTTGATCGAATAAATACATAATTGGGTTCAACAATTATTAATTTCATATGCATCACAACACGCATAAATTATGTTCAAAATGCATTTATACATTTTTTATCCATTATATAATAATAATAATGAAAATTGCCATTGACCTCGAACTGCTAAATTATTGGTCTAACGGAATAAAAAAATATACATAATTAGAATAAACACTTGACGAATCCATCTTAAACTTCAAACTTTGGTAAAAAAAAAGCCCAGTTTGGGTGAAAAATACAACAACAACAAAAATCGTTTTTTGACCCAAATATTTTTGGGCATCAAAATTCTTCTCGCGTAAGTATTTTGCAAAGACGTTAGTGTCAAAACCGACCTGTCAACATAGTCTCAGGAAGTGGATTTCTTTTTTGATAGGGGGGGGGGGAGGGGACGAGGTTAAAAAAATTCTTGAAGTACAATGAATCCAGCACCTTATGGCGACAGAATAGGCCCCCTAAGTTTATAGTAAAAATGCGCGCAAAAAATTGCCATATTGAAGCTAATCTGATGAAATATGGAGCAAACGTACAAAAATGGGAACTTTTGGGGCCAAAGTGTGACCAAATATTAGGTTAATTTGGTCAGAAACCAACATACAGGCGTCAATATTGGGGGCATAATTATCAATTTGTATTAAGGGCTCTTTAGCAAAGTCCTAGTTCATTGAATGCAAAACAGGCGAAACTAGTAACTTTTTGCACAATTAAAGAGAATTGGCCATTGCTCATTCTAGTGACGCTAGTATAAGTGTGCTTTTTCATTTGATGACATAAAATTTTAAAAATATTGTAAGGAACGCTTGTGGTGTTGACTATTAAAACCTACATTTTGGTCAAAAAATGTGCTTGGATAGGTAGCTTTCAACAGATTTTCCACATTCGCCTTGCTATAACATTGAATTGCGTTATCTGTTGACCTAGAGACGAAAAGTGGTTTTAGGGGGAAGTGTTAGCTTTCGTTTGATATAAAACAAGATATTCCTGAAAAAATTGTTGTCAGTTCCAATTTACAATGTAATTATTATTTGAATGTAATGTTAAAGATGGAATTGCATGAGAAGTTTTGCACTGCAGGACTGACAGGAACATTTAGTGGTGGTTCATTTATCAATAAATAAGTATACACTTACATACGTGTTTTGGCGCAGCGTCAGCCTTCTATTCTAGATAAAAACGTTTTTAAAAATTAAAAATATGCAAATGAGGTAGCTAATTTGCATATTTTTGCGACAAAAATCACATGGGATCTTAAGACTGCCCCTTACCACCATCCAACCAAGTTAAATCTCTATACGCCTCACCAGTTCCAAAAAATGGCAAAAAGCCTTTTTAAAAATAAACAAATATGCAAATGAGGTGGCTAATTTGAATATTTTGCGACAAAAATCACGTGGGATCTTAAGACTGCCCCTTTACCACCACCCTACCAAGTTACATCTATATACCCCCTACCAGTTCCGAAAAATGGCAAAAAGCGTTTTTAAAAATAGAAAAAAAAGGAAATGAGGTGGCTGATTTGCATATTTTGTGACAAAAATAGCATCTGATCTTAAGACTGCTCTTAACCATCACCCCACCAAATTACATTTCTATATGCCTCACCATTTCCGAAAAATGGCCAAAAGCATTTCGACAAATAAAAAAATAGGCAAATGTGGTGACTAATGTGCATATCTTGCGACAAAAATTGCATCGGATCTTACGACTGCCGCTTACCACAACCTCATCAAGTTACATCCCTATACGCCTCATCAGTTCTTCGAAATGGCAACAAAAAAAAACACCCAAAAACAATTTTTAAGCTAAATATGCAAATTAGCTACCTAATTTGCGCCAAAAATTGCATCAAGTCTTAGGGCAGCCACTTACCACCACCCTACCAAGTTACACCCCAATACACCTCACCAGCTCCGAGAAACTAACCTGGAAGCCAAAGGCATTTAAAAACAAAGTTCACACAATGACACACAATACAAATGTATAAAGACCCCATTATAGCATAAGGCAATTTATAAGTCATTTTAAATGATTTTAAATGTGACGTATAAAATTTGTCTATAACACAGGGAGATATAAAATGTAGGGATTTGGGTACTTTTTGTTCAATTTTCACAGAAATTGAAGGAAACCATGTTTTTGTTTGTCTGTTTACCCCGGCCCCAGGGTCGCTGAAACAAAGAATTATATTAATTAAATCACCTAATTTATAATTAATAAAGGACAAAGAAAGATAAAAGCAAAACTAGAAACCACAGTTGTGTTTGACCAAACACGAATATCTATGCCCGTGACCACACCCAACCCCCCCCTTCCCCAATTTACAAAACGAAAACTTATACCCCTTGGTATAAGCTTTAAATGATATAAGTATCATTATCATAGCACCTAAAATAAAAAACCGCCCAATTGGGCGCCAAATGCAAAAGTTAGTGACCATCATGTGAAAGCCCTTGTTATAAACTTTAATTGATATAAATATCATCCTCATAGCACCTAAAATAAAAAAGCGCCCAATTGGGCACCAAATCCAAAAGTTGGTGACCACCATGTGGAAGCCCTTGTTATAAACTTTAATTGATATAAGTATTATCCTCATAGCACCTTAAATTAAAAAAGCGCCCAATTGGGCGCCAAATCCAAAAGTTGGTGACCATTATGTGGAAGCCCTTTTTATAAGCTTTAATTGATATAAGTATCATCCTCATAGCACTTAAAATAAAAAAAGCGCCCAATTGGGCGCCAAATCTAAAAAAAACTGGTGACCACCCTCTTGGTCACCCCCTTACAAACCGAGACAACCCTTAACCCTCCTAACATCCATTAACCAACCATACGCCATGTCCCACAATGACAGCCTTTTGAGGTGGTCCAAGGCACCAATATCAAAATGCCTACACATTCCCTTTTAAGGGAATTTTTGTCAAGTGATCAATTTCATTGACGTACGATTTGGGCCGTTATCATTGCAAACACAGGTAGCTAACAAAACGCTACCTATTGCGCTACACTGTGTTAATAGGTTGTACCTAGTTTGGTTTTTAAAGCCTTTGAACTTTGACCTCTGAGGTTGCGGCTACCACAGAATACATCTAGGGTCATGGGCCATCATTGTACCAAGTATGAACCCTGAGGGCGCTGTAGTTCTTGAACTAGAGCTGTTTGAAATTTTACACATATTGCTCCCTGTAGCCCATGACCTTTGACCTCTGGGATCGATGTTAATTCAGAAAATATCTTAGGGTCATGGGCCATCATTGTACCAAGCATGAACCCTGAGGGCGCTATAGTTCTTTAGCTAAAGCGGTTTAAAAAAATTACACATATTGCTCCCTGTAGCCTGTGACCTTTGACCTCTGGGGTCGTGGCTACCATAAATTACTTTTAGGGGTCATGGGCCATCATTATACTAAGTATGAACCCTGAGGGCGCTATAGTTCTTGAGCTACAGATGTTTCAAATTTTACGCATATTGCCCCCTGTAGCCCATGACCTTTGACCTCTGGGGTCGAGGGTACCCTAGGATGTTTCTAGGGGTCATGGTCCATCATTGTACCAAGTATGGGCCCCAAGGCTACTTTAGTTCTTGAGCTAGAGGAGTGCAAAGAACTGGTCTTGAGAAGAAGAAGGAGAAGGAGGAGGAGAAGAACTAGAAACCACAGTTGTGTTTGACCAAACACGAATATCTATGCCCGTGATGACCACACCTAACCCCCTTCCCCTATTCACAAACGAAAACTTGATGAGCACCATGTGAAACCCCTTGTTTTAAACTTTCATTTGATATAGGCCTACATGTAATGCTCATAACACTAGACTGGCCCACACTCAATACCCTACCAAGCCTTCACTCTCATTTATACCCCACCAGACCATCACTCTCTCTAAAACACCACCAGACTGGACCACACTCTCTCTGATACCCCACCAGACCATCACTCTCTCTTATACTCCACCAGAAACTCACTCGCTCTAAAACACCACCAGGCTAACCCATAGTCTCTCTAATACCCCACCAAGCCTTCACTCTCTCTTATACTCCACTATACACTCACTCTCTCTAAAACACCCCAGACTGGCCCACACACTCTCTTATACCCTACCAAGCCTTCACTCTCTCTTATACCCCACCAGACCATCACTCTCTCTAAAACACCACCAGACTGGACCACACTCTCTCTAATACCCCACCAGACCCTCACGCTCTCTTATACTCCACCAGACACTCACTCGCTCTAAAACACCACCAGACTGGCCCATACTCTCTCTAATACCCCATCAGACCCTTACTCTCTCTTATACTCCACCAGACCATCACTCTCTCTAAAACGCCACCAGACTGGACCACACTCTCTCTAATACCCCACCAGACCCTCACTCTCTCTTATACTCCACCAGACACTCACTCGCTCTAAAACACCACCAGGCTGATCCAAATTCTCTCTAATATCCCACCCAGTCATCACTCTCTCTTATACTCCACCAGACACTCACTTGCTCTAAAACACCACCAGACTGGCCCACACTCTCTCTAATACCCCACCAGACCCTCACTCTCTCTCTTATACTCCACCAGACACTCACTCGCTCTAAAACACCAACAGGCTCACCCATTCTCGCTCTAATACCCCACCAAGCATTCACTCTCTCTTATACTCCACCAGACACTCACTCGCTCTAAAACACCAACAGGCTGACCCATACTCTCTCTAATACCCCACCAAGCCTTCACTCTCTCTTATACTCCACCAGACACTCACTCGCTCTAAAACACCAACAGGCTGACCCATACTCTCTCTAATACCCCACCAAGCCTTCACTCTCTTATACTCCACCAGACACTCACTCGCTCTAAAACACCACCAGGCTGACCCAAACTCTCTCTAATACCCCACCCAGCCATCACTCTCTCTTATACTCCACCAAACACTCACTAGCTCTAAAACACCACCAGACTGGACCACACTCTCTAATACCCCATCAGACCCTCACTCTCTCTTATACTCCACCAGACACTCACTAGCTCTAAAACACCACCAGACTGGCGCACACTCTCTCTAATACCTCACCAGAACCTCACTCTCTCTTATAATCCACCAGACACTCACTCGCTCTAAAACACCCCAGGCTGGCCCAAACTCTCTCTAATACCCCACCAAGCCATCACTCTCTCTTATACTCCATCAGACCCCCACTCTCTCTGAAACACCACCAGACTGGAGAATACCCCTTTAGTCCCAAAACAGTGTGTTTCTTTAAGCGGTTAACCTCTTAACCCCATTGTACGTCTTGACGTATATTTGAAACCTTCATCATTGCAAATACAGGTAGCTACCAAAATGCTACCTATTGTGATACACTGTGTTAACCGGTCGTACCTATTTTGCTTTTTAAAGCATATGAACTTTGACCTCTGGGGTTGTGGCTAGCATAGTATACTTCTAGGGTCATAGGCCATCATTGTACCAAGTATGAACCCTGAGGGCCCTATAGTTTTTGAGCTAGAGCTGTTTGAAGTTTTACACATATTGCCCCCTGTAGCCCATGACCTTTGACCTTTGGGGTCGGGGGTACCCTAGGATGTATCTAGGGGTCATGGGCCATCATTGTACCAAGTATGGGCCCCAAGGCTACTTTAGTTCTTAAGCTAGAGGAGTGCAAAGGACTGATCTTGAGAAGGAGAAGGAGAACTAGAAACCACAGTTGTGTTTGACCAAACACGAATATCTATGCCCGTGATGACCACACCTAACCCCTTCCCCTATTCACAAACGAAAACTTGGTGAGCACCATGTGAAACCCCTTGTTTTAAACTTTCATTTGATATACATGTAATGCTCATAACACTAGACTGGCCCACACTCTCTCTAATACCCTACCAAGCCTTCACTCTCATTTATACCCCACCAGACCCTAACTCTCTCTAAAACACCATCAGACTGGACCACACTCTCTCTGATACCCCACCAGACCCTCACTCTCTTATACTCCACCAGAAACTCACTCGCTCTAAAACACCACCAGGCTGACCCATACTCTCTCTAATACCCCACCAAGCCTTCACTCTCTCTCTTATACTCCACTATACACTCACTCTCTCTAAAACACCACCAGACTGACCCATACTCTCTCTTATACCCTACCAAGCCTTCACTCCCTCTAATACCCCACCAGACCCTCACGCTCATTTATACTCCACCAGACACTCACTCGCTCTAAAACACCACCAGACTGGCCCACACTCTCTCTAATACCCCACCAGACCCTCAGTCTCTCTTATACTCAACCAGACCATCACTCTCTCTAAAACACCACCAGACTGGACCAAACACTCTCTAATACCCCACCAGACCCTTACTCTCTCTTATACTCCACTAGACACTCACTCGCTCTAAAACACCACCAGGCTGACCCATACTCTCTCTAATACCCCACCAAGCCTTAACTCTCTCTTATACTCCACTATACACGCACTCTCTCTAAAACACACAGACTGCTCCACACTCTCTCTTATACCCTACCAAGCCTTCACTCTCTCTTATACCCCATTAGACCATCAATCTCTCTAAAACACCACCAGACTGGACCACACTCTCTCTAATACCCCACAGACCCTCACTCTCTCTTATACTCCACCAGACACTCACTCGCTCTAAAACACCACCAGGCTGACCCATACTCTCTCTAATACCCCACCAAGCCTTAACTCTCTCTTATACTCCACTATACACGCACTTTCTCTAAAACACCACCAGACTGGCCCACACTCTCTCTTATACCCTACCAAGCCTTCACTCTCTCTTATACCCCATTAGACCATCAATCTCTCTAAAACACCACCAGACTGGCCCACACTCTCTCTAATACACTACTAAGCCTTCACTCTCTCTTTAATATACCCCCATCAGACCCTCACTCTCTCTTAAACACCACCAGACATGACCACACTCTCTCTTATACCCCACCCCTTAACCAACCACACTCCTTGTCCCATCATGACAACCTATTGAGGTGGTCCAAGGAACCAAAATCAAAATGCCTACACATTCCCTTTTAAGGGAGTTTTTGTCAAGTGATCAGTTTCCTTGACGTACGATTCAGGCCGTTATCATTGCAAATACAGGTAGCTAACAAAATGCGGCCTATTGCGCTACACTGTGTTAATAGTTCGTACCTAATTTGCAGTCTAAAGCCTTTGAACTTTGACCTCTGGGGTTGCGGCTACCACATAATACATCTACGGTTATGGGCCATCATTGTACCAAGTATGAACCCTGAGGGCGCTGTAGTTCTTGAGCTGGAGATGTTTGAAATTTTACACATATTGCTCCCTGTAGCCCATGACTTTTGACCTCTGGGGTCGATGTTACTGCAAAAAATATCTAAGGGTCATGGGTCATCATTGTACTAAGTATGAACGCTGAGGGCGCTATAGATCTTCAGCTAAAGCGGTTTTAAAAATTTACACATATTGCCCCCTGTAGCCTGTGACCTTTGACCTCTGGGGTTGTGGCTAGCATAGCATACTTCTAGGGTCATAGGCCATCATTGTACCAAGTATGAACCCTGAGGGCGCCATAGTTTTTGAGCTAGAGCTGTTTGAAATTTTACACATATTGCCCCCTGTAGCCCATGACCTTTGACCTTTGGGGTCGGGAGTACCCTAGGATGTATCTAGGGGTCATGGGCCATCATTGTACCAAGTATGGACCCCGAGGCTTCTTTGGTTCTTGAGCTAGAGGAGTGCAAAGAAGTGGTCTTAAGAAGGAGAAGGAGAAGGAGAAGACTAAACAGAACAAATACAATATCTATGCCCCGTTACACGGGCATAGATAACTAGATGCCACAGTAATGTGTTTTACCAAACACGAATATCTATGCCCGTGACCACACCTAACCTTCCCCTATTCACAAAAGAAAACTTGGCGAGCACCATGCGAAAGCACTTGTTTTAAGCTTTCATTTGATATACATGTAATGCTCATAACACTGGACTGGCCCACACTCTCTCTAATACCCTACCAAGCCTTCACTCTCTTTTATACCCCATCAGACCATCACTCTCTCTAAAACACCACCAGACTGGACCACACTCTCTCTTATACCTCATCAGACCCTCACTCTCTCTTATACTCCACCAGACCATCACTCTCTCTGAAACACCACAAGACTGGATCACACTCTCTCTAATACCCCACCAGACCCTCACTCTCTCTAATACCCCACCAGACCATCACTCTCTCTTATACTCCATCAGACACTCACTCGCTCTAAAACATCACCAGACTGACCCATACTCTCTCTAATACCCCACCAAGCCTTCACTCTCTCTTATACTCACTATACGTACACTCACTCTCTCTAGAACACCACCAGACTGGCCCACACACTCTCTAATACCCTACCAAGCCTTCACTCTCTCTTATACCCCATCAGACCATCAATCTCTCTAAAACACCACCAGACTAGCACACACTCTCTCTAATACCCTACCAAGCCTTCACTCTCTCTTATACCCCACCAGACCCTCGCTCTCTCTAAAATACCACCAGCCTGGACCACACTCTCTCTAATACCCCACCCCTTAACCAACCACACCCCTTGTCCCATCATGACAACCTTTTGAGGTGGTCCAAGGAACCAAAATCAAAATGCCTACACATTTCCTTTTAAGGGAGTTTTTGTCAAGTGATGAGTTTCCTTGACGTACGATTCAGACCTTTATCATTGAAAACACAGTAGCTAACAAAATACTACCTATTGCGCTACACTGTTAATATGTCGTACCTAGTTTGCTTTTTAAAGCCTTAGACTTTGACCTCTGGGGATGCGGCTAACATAGAATACAGCTAGGGTCATGGGTCATCATTGTACCAAGTATGAACCCTGAGGGCGCTGTAGTTCCTGAGCTAGAGGTGTTTGAAATTTTACACATATTGCCCCCTGTAGCCCATGACCTTTGAACTCTGGGGTCGATGTTACTGCAGAAAATATCTAAGGGTCATGGGCCATCGTTGTACTAAGTATGAACCCTGAGGCGCAATAGTTCTTGAGCTAAAGCTGTTTTAAAGTTTACACATATTGCTCCCTGTAGCCTATGACCTTTGACCTCTGGGGTCGTGGCTACCATAGGTTACATTTAGGGGTCATGGGTCATCATTATACCAAGTATGAACCCTAAGGGCACTATAGTTCTTGAGCTAGAGCCGTTTGAAATTTTACACGTATTGCCCCCTGTAGCCCATGACCTTTGACCTCTGGGGTCGAGGCTACCCCAGGAAATTTTAGGGGTCATGGGCCATCAGTATACCAAGTATGGGCCCCAAGGCTACTTCGGTTCTTGAGTTAGAGGAGTGCAAAGGAAGCGTGAGAAGAAGGAGAAGGAGAAGGCGAAGGAGAAGGAGAAGACTAGAAACCACAGTTGTGTTTGACCAAACACGAATATCTATGCCCGTGATGACCACACCTAACCCCCTTCCCCTATTCACAAACGAAAACTTGGTGAGCACCATGTGAAACCCCTTGTTTTAAACTTTCATTTGATATACATGTAATGCTCATAACACTAGACTGGCCCACACTCTCTAATACCCTACCAAGCCTTCACTCTCATTTATACCCCACCAGACCCTCACTCTCTCTAAACCACCACCAGACTTGACCACACTCTCTCTGATACCCCACCAGACCCTCACTCTCTCTTATACTCCACCAGAAACTCACTCGCTCTAAAACACCACCAGGCTGACCCATACTTAATACCCTACCAAGCCTTCACTCTCTTTTATACCATCATGACTCTCCTTAACTCACAGTACCACCACTCAACTGTAACACAACTTATCCCTATACCACCATGATAATGTTTTACGCACCAGAACATCCAACCTACCCTGGTGGCCAGGCTTTCATTTGACATTGAATGAAGAAACTAAAGTCATAAACAAAAGTGCAGTTTTTTAAACACATCTATAAATTCATGATAACTCCACAGACAATTATGTTCACATCAAATTTCAGGAAAACATTTATTAACCTATGTATAAGATTGATGATTTGCAATCTTGTATACAAATCTTATTTTTATTTATTTATTCTGGGTGAATAAATGTGAAATGGTGTTTGTCCCTGGTGGTCAGTCTAGACTGTAAAGACAGCCAGGCATTACCTTGATCAGAACAGCCTGCCAGGTCTTTGTCATCCACTGAATCTGCCCTGAATTCAAATACAGTAATGGAGATAGTGGATAATTTTGTATATCTGTTAATATTTACTTCCCTGGAATTGAAACAAACTGTAATCTTTGGGCATCAGTATTGGACAGGAGATTAGATAATGCACCACTGCATGATACTTTAACATATGGTGATTGATTCTCCTTCATATAACATCCTTTAAAAAAACACAAAACAAAAGAGTTTTTATTTGCTGCTATGAAGCAAAGACAATATAAAATAATATTTCCTAAATGTTCATTCCAAATATATGTAACAGTAATTCTGATATCATAAATAATTTAGGATATAACTTCACTGTTTTACAGGATGGTTTGACTCTACGCAAACATTAAAATGAAGATGAATGCTTCAAAAAGTCAGTTATCAATATATCAGTCTTAATTAATGCAATGAAGTCAAATTGTATGTTGTTACAGGTGTCTTCAGGTGTAATTTGTAGACTAGCTAAATATGTGCTTCCATTGGAAATACATGCAAATTATGCGGTTTCAAAGTTTCTGATGTCAGCAGTGAGAGTGGAATGAGGTCTCTCTTGCAATGTTGCCTGTGTCAAAAAAGGTAAATAGAAAAAAGAAATTTAGTCATGTTTTAGTGAAATATGCAATATACTGTACAAGTGGTTATTTTTGGCGAGGGTTTTATTTTTGCTGATTTCATGAATTGAGTTGCATCCGTAAAACACCTTGTGACGTAATAATGTATTGCAAGTGTAGGGCAAAACTAGGTAATCGTGAAAATTACAACTGCAAACATATTTCACTCCAAATTCAACACTACACAAAAATGCCACTTATACAGTAATGGCTACAGATGCAGTCAGATATAAGGGACTGTTCAATATATACACCAGAGGGAGAGTGGGAGTTTTCATGGGGAAATATTATTTTTTGAGGGGAAAACAATTAGGGGAGTATCCAAAAAATTGCACTCCCCTGGTAAATATTCAACAGTCCCTAAAAGGATAAATATAGTAATGGGGAGCAATTTGGATTTATTTGTTTGACCATTTCAATTATTTTCAACTAACAAATAGAGCAGTTCGTAAACACAAATAATCCCCTGGGGAGTTACTTGATCTTGATGTACATGGACAGAGACATATTTATACACAGACAGAAGGAATGATTGTAACCCCCCTTATGGCTAAGGGGCTGTGCAATAATTATGAGCCCCCCCCTCCTGGGTGGATAAAATTTTCTAACGGCTCGCCAAAAATTGCTTGCCCCCCCCCCCCCCGGTTTGGCTCGCCAAAAATTTCTTGCCCCCCCAATTTTACCCTCCCCAGGGCTCATAATTATTGCACAGCCCTAAAACAAAGTTAGGTGGATTAAAAAGATGGAAACTATATTTAACGTACTTACGTTGTGAAAAGGAAACTGGTTCAGTAATGAAGTTGGTACTCCACAGTTGAATTTGAAGCAGCACTTTAGACTTGCATGTAGTGCAACAGATATATTTGGTTTTGGTCAGTATATGATTTGTAAAGATGTAGTTGATATCACTGGTTGCAGATGTTAGGTTGGCATGAAGTTGCACTTGTTCATGTAGTCCACCTGAAATGCTGAAGTGTATCTTAAATGTATACTGACATTGATGACTGCGGGATTTGTGAATTCATACAGTTCATCATTCTGACGACAGGTGTGCCATTATGAGCTTGGAGATTTCAAGTGCTTGCATTTTGCACCATATAGTTGATATTGAACAAATAGGTTTGATATTCTGTTCATATTCTCCATAGGCCTTCCGTCTGTTCACATTCTGTACAGAAATAAAAATTGATAATAAAAAAAAAGTTAGCATATGTCTTATATCAAAAATACACTATAGGCATTTTCTGTATTGAAATAAGCTTTATATTCTGTTTGCTTGGTACTAAGCTTTAGAGAAATGTTGTAATTGGCTTTGATGAGACAACATCTCCTTCATAGCTTCCTTCTCATGGAAATGTATTTAAATTAAAAAGAACAACAGGAGGAGACCATAACTACATGTATAGAGGGAGTGATGCAAATTTTGGAAACTCTTTTAACTGTGTCACTATATAGAGCATTAGAAATGGCAGGTGTATGCCTAGTGCTCTATTGCAACAAGTTATAAAATGCAAAAAATGATAACCTCCCCAGTCCTATTACACAGAAGGGATACCGATACACTATTACATTATTGCAATCCCGGGATTGCAATATTCCTTTAGTGTAAATCTCGGGGGGAGACGAATCAATAATGAAAAGCAGATACTCACCTTCCCCCAAGAATGTGTTTAGTAAGTGTATAATTCAGTGATATTCTGCTAAACATGTTTACTTCCGCCAAATATCATTAAGGTAACAAACTGTAAAATGGGCTTGATATTAAAATTTTGCTGAAGAAACTGTGATTGCTATTTTGATAACAATATTCATGAAGGTAACATATTTCTTGTACTAAGCTTTAAATTCTCATCATCTTTGGAACTGTGCTATGTTAAACTGTTTTCTTGGGTATGGCTCAGGGTTCGGCATGATTCTTGAAATTTGCTTGCCAATGTAAAAGCTTCAAAACTTTTTTTAACTTTGGCATTGTTGAATGCTAACAGTGTGCTTGGGTTTAGACTCAGCACTTGGCATTATAATTGTTGCAATTTGCTTGCCACTAATTAAGGTCTAAACTTTTACATTGTGGCATACTTAACAGTGTATCTGGGGTCTGGCTCAACACTCAGCATAACAATTGTTTTGATTTACTTGCCACTAAATTTAAAACTAACTTTGGGTGGGTTTGGCTCAACACTCAGCATAAACAATTGTCGAAATTTGCTTATTACCTTAATGATATGCTTGGAGATTCAAGTCTGGTATGATGGTTGAAAGCTGATGCATATTTGGTACTCGTAGAACTTGGCTTGAAAGGCAGATTATGGCTGGTTTGCTCTATGGTCACTTACAGTTTGATATGCTTGGAGATTCAAGTCTGCTATGATGGTTGCAAGCTGATGCATATTTGGTACTTGTAGAACTTGGCTTGAAAGGCAGATTATGGCTGGTTTGCTCTATGGTCACTTACAGTTTGATATGCTTGGAGATTCAAGTCTGCTATGATGGTTGCAAGCTGATGCATATTTGGTACTTGTAGAACTTGGCTTGAAAGGCAGATTATGGCTGGTTTGCTCTATGGTCACTTATAGTTTGATATGCTTGGAGATTCAAGTCTGCTATGATGGTTGCAAGCTGATGCATATGTGGTACTCGTAGAACTTGGCTTGAAAGGCAGATTATGGCTGGTATTCTCTATGGTCACTTACAGTTTCAAGTGATTGTTGATGTGGTTCTCAATTCTTCAATATATCTTTGATCTGGGTAGCAAATTTGATATAAATATAAGTGACAAGTTGGCTATGCGTATAGGTAAAACATAATAAAGGGATCATAATTATGATACACTACATGTGATTTGGTATATTTGGTCTACATTAAAGCCAAAAATTTATCTGCTTTATACATTTATACTGCTTTCTTCTGCTTTGTAAATTTTGCAATTTTCAAAATTTTACATTGTTCACAAAAAGTTAATTTTACGATTTTGGCCTGATGTATAGTCCATATTTCACCGGAATATTTCATGGTAAAACATTCTTTATTATGTTACATTTTCAAGTCGATTTTAATATTTATATCATTTTATTGATAAGATTGTTCATTATTTTCATTTTTTGTGGAGTTCTGATGTTTTTTATTCTCTTTTTATGAAAACTGCCTTTTCTGCTTTTCATCCGAATTCTGCTTTATTTGCAGAAATCTGCAACATTGAAAACTTCAGGCTTTAGTCTACATTAATGTGAAGAGTATACAATTTACAATTTAATAGAGAGGGAAACTGGCTCATGGTAGCTGAAATGCGAGGCTAATACCGATGCTTGATATTCTGCAGGGATTGGCTTGATGTAAACATGATCCAAAAGAGTTCCTTTAGCAGTGGTAGGAGTGGTTATTAATTGGTGATATCTCTGCAATGCTTCAATTGGTGGTTTCTTGAGAAGATCGTGATTGAAATCGCCAAGAATAACAACATAATCAACATCTAGCATCTCTATCTGGGTGCACAAGTTGTTCAGCACATTTGAAATCACAGTAATGCTTGTACTAACTGGCTTGTAGACTGTCATGATAACCATAGATGGATTGCTATTGGTTCTTATAGCAAGGATATCACATTCATCTACTTCAAGTGGTAATGCAGTAAATAGAACACTCTCATGGACATACATTGCAGTACCTCTGCCTCTAGCTTGTTCAGATGGTTTTGTCATGGCAACAAGTTCATATCCTGGTATTTCATAGTTAGTTTTGTCATGAACAGTACTGAGCCATGTTTCTGATAGAGCTATGACATGAGCTTTGCTAATTTCAAAGTCACTTCTGATATCATCAATGTGTTTGGCAAGACTTTGTACATTGTGATGGACAATTATGAAATGCTCTCTCTGATTTGTATGCAAAATCTGGTTAGCAACTGAAAGATCACATGGTAACATCTCGGATACGTACTGGTGAACCTTTTCATTACAGAAAATTCTCTTTGCATTGTAGTTTTTCAGATACAGACCACTGAGATGTGTGACACGACTAATTGCTACATAGGCCATGCATGCTCTGGTTCCTTTCAATGAGACTACTGCTTGATCTGTCGTTTGTCCTTGAACTTTGTGCATTGTGATTGCCCAAGCTAGTTTCAATGGATATTGCTTACGTGTTCTAGTTTGATGTCCAGATTCATCTTGGATTTCAATGCTTTCTTGATGTGGTTTGATGACAACACAGTTAGCATATTCATTTGGTAGTGGACTTTTTTGCCTTGCATTTGCACCACACTTTGCGTTATCAAATTGTACATAGATAGCACTTGGTTGATCGTTTGCATCATTAGGTAGGATAGATTTGACTGTGCCAGTGACTCCATTGCAAAGACCATCAGGTACATCTAGATTTGTTGTAAGCATTATTCTAGCTTCATCTGCTAAGCATAGTTGAGATTGCAGCACTGTTTTACCAATTTGTTCAGACTTGTATGGGACTTTTCTGATTTGACTTTGTCCTCCAGTTTGTTTCATATCAAGAGCAAGGATAATGATTTTTTGACTTGGTAGAGATTGTAGCATTGCTTGGTTATGACTGTCAACATCTACATTGGTTGCATAGATATGAAGTGCTTCTTTTGGTGGTATCAGATCTGTTCTGGAACCAACAGTTCGTGATATGAGCTTTTCCTCATCAGAAGGATTCATAGCATCACTTTGTTTTTCATTACACGTAGCGATTGAGTAGCTGAGCAAATTCAAGATCATCTTGCTGGACGCATGATTTGTGTGAGTTCACAAATTTGGAAGTTGTCAGTCCACATATCATTTAACATGTTCAATGGATTCTCATCTGGAACACACAGTGGAGTGCTTGGATTGATCGGTGGGATTTGATAGAAATCTCCAACAGCTAGTACTGGAATATTCCCAAAGAATGAACGATCTGAAGCTCGCTTTATTTGCTGTAGTCTACCATGAATATATTGCAACTGCTTTTTGCTAACCATTGAGATTTCGTCTATGATTAATAACTGCAGGTGTTTCAACTTTGTACGCATGGTATTGAGTGACTCTTCTCTTAGTGGCTTGTAATCTTTAGTCGCATGTATACTGATATTCAGAGCAGAACAAATTGTTTCTCCTTCAACATTGAAAGCAGCTGTGCCAGTGTGTGCAACAACTAGTACTGTCTTTTCTTGTTGTGTGTCACTCAAGGTGTCAAAGATTTTCTCTGCATGATATCTGATACATCTTGTTACATGAGATTTGCCTGTGCCAGCTCCACCAGTGAGAAATATTCTGAAAGGTTCTGGATTTTCACCGTTCCTTTTTTTCATACACCATTGGTGAACATACTTGAAAAGCTGTAACTGTTTATCATTGAGAGCTCTGATCATTGTTGCAACTTGGTCATCTGAAGGAACTGATCTTAAAGTCTCAACTGGTGATCGATACGAGTTTTCATTGCATTTCTTGGATGTATTTGCTTGCAGTTCAGGAATTTCAATTTCATTGAAATCATCGTCAGATTCATTGCTTAACATGATTTTGTCTTCAAGACCATCAAGGCGTTCTTGTTCAGCTTGTGGTGCTAATGCAGCCCATGCATCTTCAAGATTACCATTTGCATTTTGCATTTCATTCCATGCAGTATCTATTTTGTCATTGATAGGCTCATACTGTTTCATGTTGTCTTTCACTACCACTTTAACTGATTTTACACCATTCTGTGTTCTGACATAACCAGTATGATAGTACAATGCAAAACTGGCAAAATCTTCTGGTTTGAGCTCAATGTGACGGTGTGGCAGGTACATACGTAAGATGTTCATGTAGTACTTTTCTGGATCTTTTTCAAGCTTTATCTTTGGATAGCGTATGATGGCAGGTTTACCTACACGTTCTTTTGCATTCCCAAGATCTCTACCAAGATATTCAAGATCATAGCTCTGGCTTGTACTTCTTGAACTTTCTTCATCATCAGATTCATCAGTTGTAGCTCTGTTTACAGTTTTGGATGTAAAGCGGAACTTGGATACGAATGTTGCCAAGCACATATCACTGAATTTGGGTATATCTGGTCTGCCATAGTACTTTTCAAGCAAATTTGTCATCCATACTTGATCTGTGGGGTCTTTGTTCTGCATCAAAGATAATGGTAGTGATATTCTCTGACCATCTGGATCTGTCTGTACAAAACTACATCTCTTGTACAATCTTTCAAGTGCATGCTACATACTCTGTATATACTCTCCATAACACTCAACTCTCGACTGTGCAGATAGACATTTCCAATTTTTCTGAGCTCTGTAACAGCATCACTATTGTCTTGTCTAGCCTCTTTTTGTGCATTTCTCAATAGATCACCTACTTGACGTTCACATTTGGTTAAATATGACATGATATATTTGATACAACTATAAGCATCAAGTACAATTTGAATGTCCATATTGCCATTCCATGCTCGGATTAAGTGGGGTTGTAGTTATTGATCAACACTTCTGCAGGTTTTCTTTTCAGATAGATTGTAGATCGTGATGCGAGTGTTATAAGTGCCATTTCTAGGTCTGCTTGAGAAACATTTGCAGCATTAAAGATTTCAGTAACAGAAGTACTTTCTGATATTTCTGTATCTGGATCAGTTAGAGAATCATGTATTTTCTCGATAACAGTTTTAGCTTCAATTTGTGCATCTGCCTCACCTTGGTCATCAAGTACATGTAATTCATCAGGAATGTTATCATCAGTTTCATCATCATCATCTGAATCATCATATGTATCTAAGTTTCTTGCTATGAAAGTTTGTTTTGAAGGTGGTTTGGGAAAGTTGAAGCGACATGTTTTGCCTGTTTTTGCGACCACGACTTGGTATGATTCTTGCTATGCATTTGACATGATTTGACAATTTCATGGAGTTCTGGATCATCATCTTCAGATGGTAGTTCACATGTAACATATTTGTCAACAAATTCAACAATGTCACAATCTGATACATCATATACATCAGGAGCATCTTCTACCCAAACTAACATATGAATGTGTGGCCAACCTCTCTGTTGGAATTCTGTGCGATAGAAATAGTCAACAACTTTGCCAATGGGTTCAGCAGGCGATTTAATGACATCTTTGATATACTTTTTCACTCTGTGCTCAAACATTCTAGTTGGGGTTACTGTGTTTGAATATATGTGTTCGCAATGTGTTTCCCAGTTCATGTCTTTGTGCTCTTCAGGTGTAAGTGGTGGCTTGCCTTGCTGTTCAAGAATTGCATTATCAATTTCAATCCATCTACGGTCAGCAGCACTAAGCGTTAGAAACCATGTTGGAATGCCAATTTGTGAATCATTGCAAATAAATCTTTCAGTGTTGCATCCCAGTATGATGGTGTTCCTCTTATCTGTCTTAGATATCTAAATCCTGAATCTCTCTCAATCATTTGCTTGACTTGTTCTTTGTCTGCAAGCATTTCTGGCGTGATAGGTTTTCCATCAGGAGTTTTGGTATGACCTTGTCTCATGGCAATTGATATCTGGGAAGTTATCATGTTCACTTCGGTTGCATACTGAGCAAAGAAAATGTACTGTGGGTCACTAGCAAAACGACTATCAGAAGAAAAGAGTCGTGCATTGAAATATCTGCTTGGGGAAACTTTTATGTTTCTTTGTTCAGTGTTTGTATTCTTGGCATCAGGAAATTGAGCTGGGAATGCTTCTGCTTCTACATTGAGAACATTGACTGGTGTATTGCCTTCTGCAGGTGCAAGACTAAGTATAGAATCATCACAGTGATCTGCAAGATATTGTGCTAAATCAACTGGCTGTAAGAATGACATGAGTGGGGCAGATGTATTAGTAATATCATCATCATCGTCGTCTTGGTTTGTTTCAGTGTTGTCGTCATTTGGAATTTCAGGATTTGGTTCATCATCAACATTAACTTCATGATCAGATTCAATATCAGAGTTAGCTGTATCAGATAGTTGTTCTGAAATGGTTTCTATATCAGTATCATGGTATTGGTCAGTGTGTTCACTAGCATTAACAGGATCAGACTTGTTAGCATTATTAGCATCATTCTCATCATCACAAGGAGTCTGTTTTGAGTTGTCTATGTTTACAGTTTCAACTAGGTCTTGTTCATTTGTCAAATTGGAACTATGAGCTGGCTCTGTTTCAATATCTTCAGGTTCTGATTCAGCACTTTGATCAACATGTTCATCAGCAACAATAGGATCATTGTGAATTGCATCTAGTTGATCAGTATTTACTTCAATGTCTTTAAACACTGGGTTTGTTTGCTTGAGGACATCAAGAGCACTTCTTATCTTGCTAGGACACACTTGTTTGTACATGACATGACCTTTGTACTTCAATGCACGTTTCAATTTCACTCGAACAATGCTATCATCAGTAGGAAGGCGTGGCAATGCTTCAGCTGTACTTTGAACATCTGCTTTTACACACACGACTTGGCCATGAATACCTTTCTGACAACCTTTGTAGAGAGGAACTAGTTTCATGAAAGGAATGACAGGAGCTATCAAGTGTCTTTCAAGAATGTTTAATTCTGACAGTTCTGGAGGCTGTGGGTACAGTTCTAGCTTGTTGGCTTGTGACAATGTTGGTACTTTATGGACCTTTATGTTGTTATGACATGTTTTGCAAATCCATGCAATAGTTGGCAAATTATCATAATCAGTGTCTTCTGGCATAGATGCTAAGAGACTAGGCTTACTGTACTTCAATTTCTTGAACTGAACAACTTGGTCTCGGAAGAATAATCGATTGCATATAATGCAGTTGTGTATGGGTTTCTCTTTCTGTATTTCTGTCTTGAATTTTGTGATCACTTTATTGATGTCACTTTTAGAAGATTTACGGGAAGATGTTACCTGTTGGATTTGTCTAGCTCTTCTTTGGGGATCTTGATAGGTTGCTTTCTTTCTGTTCAAAATCTGTCTTTTGCGTCTCATGTAATTCATACTTCTTTTAATCAGTAGCAAAGCTCTGTGTCTTTTATATTCCAGTTTCTTTCTCATCAATATTGACGGTTTATTTTCAAGATACCTTTTGCTTTGTTTCATCAAAAGTTCCGCCCTATTCTTTGCATAGTGGTCTCTTTTTTGGTCCAAGACAACATTCCTATTCTTTGCATAGTCTTCTGATCTTTTGTTCAAGATAACATTCCTATTCCTTGCATAGTGTTCTGATCTTTGCTTCAAGACAATATTTCTATTCCTTACATAGTGTTCCGATTTTTGGTTTAAGACAACATTCCTATTCCTTACATAGTGTTCTGATCTTTGCTTCAAAACATCATTCCTATTCCTTACATAGTGTTTGATTTCTGACTCAATACAATGTTCCTATTCCATACATAGTGTTCTGATCTTTGGCTCAAGACATCATTCCTATTCCTTACATAGTGTTCTGATTTTTGACTCAATACAATGTTCCTATTCCTTACATAGTGATCTCTTCTTTTGTTCAATATGTTGGGTTTAGCTACAGCATATGTAGTTTTCCTCTTAGTACATATTCTTTCTTTGTTTTTAGCATAGTATTTTCTACTTCTAGCTTGAGCTTTTTCTTTGCAAGTTTTATCGGACCAAAAAGAACACCCTGGCTGATCATTATCATTACAGCTATTTGAATTATATAAAGCAGATGTAGATTGAGTCTGTGGAATGATTGCTGAATTCTGATTGCTACAAGTACGTATCACAGTTTGATTAGATTCATGTTGAGATTCTGTATTTTGACTTACAATAACTGCACTATCAGGCACAAGTTGAAACGGTTCTGCACTGGTCATACGAGTTGCTTGGTGTAATGTCTCAGTATCTGGTTCTTGGTCTGCACGTTTCTTCTCATTTGTATGTTCTTTGTTTGTTTCAAGGCATGGATGTTGGCATGGATTTTGGCATACACATGCCTTGTCCGGGGGATTAGGACCCCGTTCAAGACATGTAAGAAGACCCTGTTGCATAAGCAGCAGGTGGAATGAAAGGTGGCAAAAGTAGAAATGCCAGAATAGAATACAGTAGAATAGATTAGCATAGAGGACAGGAGAGGCAAGGTGAGCAAGAGGGAAGAAAAAAGAGAAGGGAAGAGCAGAGAAGAGGAGGAGGAAAGAGAAGAGAAGAGAAGAGGAGAGGAGAAGAGAAGAGAAGAAGAGAAGAGAAGAGAAGAGAAGAGAAGAGAAGAGAGAGAGAAGAGAAGAGAGAGAGGAGAGGAGGAGAGAGAGAGAGGGGGAGGGGAGGATGGAAGAGGATAGGATAGAATGGAAAAGGATAGGATAGAATGGAAGAGGATAGGATAGAATGGAAGAGGATAGGATAGAATGGAAGAGGATGGGATAGAATGGAAGAGGATAGGATAGAATGGAAGAGGATAGGATAGAATGGAAGAGCAAGGAG